>NC_141624.1:6464439-6509439 GCF_047967505.1 Dipteris shenzhenensis | reverse complement strand
TATCTCTCCACTCTCTCTCTCTCTCTCTCTCTCTCTCCTCCCTCTCTCTCCTCTCTCTCTCTCTCTCCTCTCTCTCTCTCCTCTCCCTCTCTCTCTCCTCTCTCTCTCTCTTCCCTCTCTCTCTCCTCTCCCTCTCTCTCTCTCCTCCCTGCCTCTCTCTCTCTCTCCTCCCTGCCTCTCTCTCTCCTCCCTCCCTCTCTCTCTCTCTCCTCCCTCTCTCTCTCCTCCCTCTCTCTCTCCTCCCTCTCTCTCTCTCTCTCTCCTCTCCTTCTCTCTCTCTCTCCTCCCTCTCTCTCTCCTCCCTCCCTCTCTCTCTCCTCCCTCTCTCTCTCACACTCTCTCTCCTCCCTCCCTCTCTCTCTCTCCTCCCTCTCTCTCTCTGTCTCCCTCTCTCCTCCCTCCCTCTCTCTCCCTCTCTCCTCTCTCTCTCTCTCTCTCTCTCTCCTCCCTCTCTCCTGTCTCTCTCCTCCCTCTCTCTCTCTCTCCTCTCTCTCTCCTCCCTCCCTCTCTCTCTCCTCTCTCCCTCTCCCTCTCTCTCTCCTCCCTCTCTCTCTCTCTCTCTCCCTCCCTCTCTCTCTCGCTCTCCTCCCTCTCTCTCTCCTCTCTCCCTCTCCCACCGAATCATCTCCGAACCTCTATCCTTCTCCCTCCAAACCTCCAAATAACTGCCACGTAGGATAGGGCAACACGTGTCAGCCTCTTGTGCCTCTCACCCTCCTTAATAGAATAGATAGAAGAGCATAAAGTCTTTCGTAAGCTATCCCAATTAACTTCATTCGTACGCTGTCCCAAATCTTCAACGCTTTCCAGCCCTTGCTTTGTATTCGCATTAGACTTCAAATTTATTCTCTCTTTCTATCTTCTGTCAATAATTGACGTCGTCAGAATATTATAGGAAATCTGAACTCGTTAGCCAAGTCCTCAGATTGCGTGTCACCATATTACAATTTCCATTTCATTCAAGTGTTTTTTTTTTTTCCCAATTTAAGAAATTAATAGTTGAAGAAATTTTTTTTTTCATTCTTTTTACATAGATTGTTTAGCAGCTTCTGCATGTTCTTACATGGATAAGGGTGCATCACCACCTACTCCGAAGTCTATGCCTTCAATTTATGCTTCACCAAACAAACCCCTCCAGGAAAATTTACTGAAGCATTCACCCATCAAGAAAAGTCCACGACGGTCTTTGAAGCATTCATTTCAGGAAGTTACTCAAGAATCATACGCGCAAGGTAAACATTATGTTTTTTGTTTAAAACTTTAAATTTGCATTCATATTGTTTTTTAATTAATTTTTGTTTTTTTTTAACTAGTGAAAAAACTAGTAGGAGACCCCGAAGTATGTTAGTTTTAGAGTTACAATCACCACTCATGTCCATCGGAAATCTAAAGTGACGTATGAAAGGCAATTGGAGGAGAAGGCACCCATACCTAAAACAAATCTTAATGATGTTATGAAAATCGACTCTCATTGAGCAACATTTGATTTCCAAGTTCTTTATTTCTTTTATTAATGTTATATGTTTTCTCATCAACTCATATTATATGAATTTTTTTGGTTATATTTCTATGTTGTTGTGAAATTATGCTTTGCTTTTGATGTATTATGATGATGAAAATAACAACTAAAATTGTAAATACATCTTTTTGTGATGTTGTGTAATGATTTGCTCTTGATGTATTATGATGATGACAATAACAATTAAAATTGTTAGTATATCTTTTTTGTGTGAACATGATTGTAATTCTTATAATGAAAGTTCAAAAGAACTAAAAACAAAGTAGTTATTTTTTCTTAATATCTTAGTGGTTTTTTTTTTTAAATCATGGCCATTTGCATTAAAATAAATGTATTTTTGTCATAGATTTTCAAATCTAAGTTGTTTTTTCAAATCTCATTTTACGCATTCTTGTAATTACAGCTAGCAAACAACTCATATGCAAAGAAGAGAACAATGAAGTGAATTCTTATAAAACATGTAATGAGGCTATGAACTTTGTCCCCTCACCACACAACCCATGAATAAGAATGGCGCACAAATTTTGGATCTTCAAGGAAAGGTCGTTGGTAAAGAAACACGGTGCAACATCTACGAACTCTCAGCTTTCAGTGCTCAAGCCGATGTGAGCAACACTAAGCTATGGCATAAGAGTTTTGGTTATATAAACCTTAGTTCTTTAAAGGAGATGCATAAAAGTGATTCCATCAAAAGAGAATTTCATGGGTGGAGGCAATTCCTTGATTTCTTTAGGTATCACTCAATTATCTGATTGTGCACTGCATAGATTTGTATTCGAAGGAAAGCTTTTATGCAAGTATGGTACCTACAAAGTCATTAATCCTAAGTATCCCACTTATTTGAAAGGAGATCTCATCGACAAATGTTGCAGCCACACAGTCACATTGCTAATTCCAAATGCATACATTCACCAATTTGTGAATTTCTTGCAAGTTGGAGAATTTTATAGGATTGATGATATGCTTAATTTCTAATCTCTCGTTCTCTCCGTCAATTCACGGGCAATCACAGGCGCTGGCATCGTATTTTTCCTCCCAGCCTATCTTGTGGATTGCATGCATCATTAGATACGTAATTTTTCATTCCTCATGCATATCCACAAGCCCACAACTCCCTAGATGGTTCCCTCTGCCACATGTCATCATTTTAGACCTTTAGCTTGGTACACCATTTACCCCTCTTTTGGGGCACAATTAAAACATTTTCCCCTTGGCATTCTCACACATTTAGGTGCACCTAGGCTTGAGCACTCAGAACCACCTAGTCGATGCCAATACACCCTCATCTAGGACCTTGGCAGTTACTTCCCTTGACCATTTTATCTACGCACATAAAATATTACAAAAGTCGGTCATCTAAGAGAAAATGCCCACCGACCTTTCCGAGGTCATGCTATCTCGGCTAGAGTATAACATTCCTTCCCTCTTCAAGCATCAGCGTCCTTGATGATGAAATTTGGGAACACTCTCCATAACTGATATACGGATTCCCAGGTAGCTTCCGATAGAGGTAGACCATGCCATGCAACCAACACCGTGGGTATCTTCCGATTGCACACTTGCATTATTCCTTGGTTTAGGATTCCTGTTGGTTTGCGTCTTGCATTATCCTCTATCTCCTGAAACAAAACAACACCTTTGATTAGTGAGTCACCTGTATGCAAAAATTTCTTTAAACGAGAAACATGAAACACTGGGTGCACCTTACAGCCCGATGGTAATTCTAATGTATAGGCTACCTTGCCTATTCTTTTTAGAATTAACCATGGCCCACAATATCGAGGTGATAACTTAGCACACTCTCCTACAGTCAAAGACTTAGAATGCGAAGGAACTCTGAGAAAAACTCTTTCTCCTTTCTTAAATTCTCTATTGGATCGGTTTTCATCCGCATACGCCTCAGCTCTATCCATAGATTGGCGGATATTAGCTCTCGCAAGTGCTAGCATCTCCCGCATCTGAACCACAAAGTTTGCGGCACTAGGCACTTTCTGAGGTATTCCAACTATAGTTGGATTCGCTGGTCTATAACCATAGTTCAGTTCAAATGGACTGAACCCTGTAGAGGAATGTTTCCTATCATTGTAGGCAAACTCCAACAATGGCAACCACTTGTACCATGTATGATGCCTCAATGACACATATGCTCTAAGCATATTCTCTAAAATTTGGTTGATTCTTTATGACCATCCGTTTCTAGATGATCCCCACTACTCATTCCCAACTCAGTCCTTAGTGTCTCAAATACCGCAATCCAAAAATGACCAGTAAATTTGACATCTCTGTCTGACACTATGGATTTGGGTAATCCATGCAGACGAAATATATGTCTAATAAACAAATCTGCCACTTGTGGGGCACGAATAGACTCTCTAAGTTGGAATGAAGTGAGCCATCTTGGTAAGACGATCAACCACCATAAGGATAGAATCATATCCACCTTGTGTCGTAGGCGGTCCTACAATAAAGTCCATGGAAATGCTCTCCCACTTACTTAGTGGTATCTCCAAGGGCTGTAAAAGTCCGGGTGACTTCACCCACTCTGCCTTACTTACTTGACACGAAAAACAACGTGTCACATATTCATGAATATGCTTTTTCATCTTTGGCCAAAAGAAATCTCGCTTCACGAGATCATATGTCTTCTCGACTCCTATATGTCCCGCACATGGGCTATCATGGCACTGTTAAATGACTCTCTGCCTGAGATCATTCTGATTAGGTACTACTACCTTGCCATTTCTTTTAAGCATACCATCCCTTATGGCATATCTTGCATAAGTTTGGCCTTTTCTGGATGCTAGGTCATCCTTTCCTCTGTGTTTCAATACATGAGCCTTAGGCCAAAGGCTCTGGACGAACTCGTCCACCCTTTGAGTTTCTCTAATCTCAGCCATTAGAGCACTCTCTAACACCTTGAAACTCATGTTATGCATAATGCGTGACAACGCATCAGCAACTTTATTATCCTTCCCTCTTTGGCACCGAATCGTCAAATTAAAATCCTGCATGAGTTCTGCCCACCTAGCTTGGCGGCCTCTCAAGTCAGGTTATTTACAAAAATGTTTCCGAGTATCATGCTCAACATCCACATAAAACTCTGATCCATACAAATAATGTCGCCATATTTTCAAAGCATGGACAATAGCATACAACTCTAATTCATGAGTTGGCCAATTTCGTTGAGAGGGAGAAAGCTTCTTGCTTTCAAAGGCTACTAGCCTTCCCTCTTGGAGGAGAACTGCTCCTAATGCAATGCCACTTGCATCGGTTTCAAGGAACAACGGTTTCTGGGGATCAACTATTTTTTAACATCGGTCCTATGACCACAGCTTGTTTTATGGTGTTAAAACTTTCCTGTTTATTCTGTCCCCATATAAAAGGTACTTTAAGGTCAGATTAGTCAATGGCGATACTATTTTCAAAATATCCTTTGATATGCCTTCGATAAGATTGGACAAATCCCAAGAATGATCGTAAAGCGGTCAAACTCTGAGGGATTGGCCAAGTTAGTATCGCAGCCACTTTCTTTGGATCCATTTCTACCCCCTCTAGAGTAATTATGAATCCTAAATATTCAAGTCTAACCATACACAATATAGTTTTCTTCTTATTTACATAAAGACTGGCTTTTCTCAAAGTACTGAACACTATTCTTAAGTGTTCGTGATGCTCAGTAATACTTTTACTGAATACCAGAATATCGTCAATAAAATGTACTACAAACTTTCCAATATACGGACGTAGGAAATCGTTCATAAGCATGACGAATGTAGGTGGAGCATTGGTAAGTCCAAAGAGCATTACCAAAAACTCATAATGACCAAACCTGCTTCTGAAAGCGGTTTTATGCACATCCTCGACTCTAATACAGATCTGATGGTAGCCACACTTAGAATCTATCTTATTGAAAATTACGGCCTCATGTAATGCATCTAGCAAATCATCGATCCGAGCCATCGGATACCTGTGCTTAATAGAGATATTATTCAATGCTGTGTAATCTATACAGAGGCGAAAAGTATCATCTTTCTTTCTCTTTAATATCACTAGCGAAGCAAAAGGTGAAAAACTGGGTTGAATCTATCCCAGCTTGAGGAATTCTTCCAGTTGTCTTCGCACCTTAGCTTCCTTTGTAAAGCTTAATCTATAGGGAGGTCTATTTATAGGTTTTGCCCTCGGGATAAGCTCAATTTTATGTTGAACATTCCGCTCCGGAGGTAATCCATAAGGTAACTCATCCCTAAAACAATCAAAGAACTTCTCCAATATCTCTTTAGCCAACTCGCCCATTTTCCCATCTTGGGTAACCTCGGTGCTAGCTGATGCATCATCAATCGACTCTACCGATGCTATACACAGACACAGAAACTCTTTTGGAGTCTTCCGAATTTCCATGGCTGAAATCAATGGTCCTCGAGGTAAATCCTTTTCACCTCGCAAAACATATTCCACCCCGTTCATCTTGAACTGGTAAATATGCTTTTTCCAATCAATGGCTGGATTTTTCCAAAAATGCCAAGCCATGCCTAGGGCTATATCTGCGTGAGCTAGCCTGGTCAATTCAAAGTCTAACTTCTCAACATAGTCTTGTATTCAAAGTTCCAACTGGGTAACCCTCTGGTCCCATACTTCAGTTGAACTTCCGTCTGCCATCCTGACTGTATAAGCATAGTCAGACAGACTAGTTTTCAACTTGAGCCTCTTAATAAGCTTCGAGTTAATTACATTGTGCGTTGACGCTAAGTCAAACAACACAATCACATCATGATTGGCTACTTGCCCTTTCATTTTAATTAACTCGGGCTCATCGAATACCGTATACCTCGTTGCTGTGGGCTTTGAAAGGATGTTATCAGGTGCACCGCTTACTAACTTAGTAACAGACACACTTAACAACATAGGGACTAACCTCTGAGAAGGTCTCGCCAATTGCATCTGCATATGTTCTGCATTGGGACTCTCCTGCATTTCCCCGTCACATTCAGATATTATCATATTGACCGTGCGACAGTCTTTGTTTAGTGAACAATCTTTTCATTGGTGTCGCTGAAGGTAGCCGAAGCACAATCCTTCTTTTCTAGCTTTCTCTTTTAGCTCAGGGGTGAACGAGGACTTTGACCAAGCCCGGGCTACCATTGGAGTTACTTTTCTTTTCACCCCAATAGTGGTACTTGTCTTTGCTTGTCCCTCAACTGGCTTCACCTGCTTGGTTTGGCCACTTGTCTTTGAAGTCCATTTCCTCTGAAATCCCCCTTTTCTCGGGTACTCATGCTAAGTCTCTGCCTGCACAAATCCACTAGATCTGTTGCCTCTGGCATCCTCATAGTTCAAGGCTACTGCAATAGATTCATCTAATGTAGTCACATATTTAGCTCGAACTTCCATTTTAATCTTGTCGTTCAGTCCATAGATATAGTCTTTCAACTGAACCGACATAGGGAGAGGGCCTGTTATTTTCATAACACATTCCCTGAACTTGTCAGTGTACTCTGCCACCGATAAATTCCTCTGGCGATAAGGCTTGCACCATCTCTCTAATTTCATTTTGACCAGCGTTCACTTGAAGCTGCTCGTTCATGATCTGTTGTAAGGCATCTTCTAATACAGAAATCCTACCCACCAGAGTAGGTGTTGTGTGATGGGACATTTCTTGTGTAGATCGCACTCTAGATTCACCAGGATTTACCTTGGCATCCTATCCCTCTGCCTCCATTCTTTCAAAAGGGAAATTAGTTTTTTTTTTTTTAATAAATAACTTCTTTCCGCACGCCAAAACTCCAAAAGTATCACACTTCAAATTTCCTTTTGCTGTACAGGAGTAAATAGACTGCAAACTGGAAATTTGTATAGAAGGGGGAAAAAAATGCTCCCTAGAAGCTCCACGTAACATAGATATAGTCCGACTTCCTTTGATGAAGAACTGGGTGACCTTTGGAACAGCTATGTAGTGATCCTCTTCAGAAGACTCTGCTTCAAAGGTTTGATCGACACTGGCCTAGAACGCTCTGCTCGCTTCCATGCGGGGCAGAGCTATGATTCTGAAGTTTAGAGTTCCAAAGGTGACCCTTCGTTGAGCTAATCAGCCATGCAATGATGATGCTGCCTGCGCATCGCCCATTGCATGGAGGCCATGAGCCCTTGGAGTCGCCATCACGTCCTACTCATGAGCCCTTTGACGTGTAGGAGACAAACTGCCACACAACCTCAACGTTCCTGCACCAAGCATACACCTTGACTCTTTTTCTCCGTTTTGGTGTCATGCGTGGCAAAGTTGTCCCTAGAGTACTCCTCAATGCTCTGTCTGCTCGATCATCAAAGCTTGAAAAGCCTCGATGTAGATTATATCGATCTGTACTACCAGCACCGCATTGACATGAGAGTTCCTATTGAAGTCACGGTGCATTTCTTCATTCTTGGCTAGTTTCTACGCTTTCTCATTCACAACAGGCATTGAAGCTATCAGGTCGTCAAACTTTGGAACAGTAGGCGGAGATCTTTTGCTTGTCTGTAGCTCTCTGCACTCACATCCCTACAACCAGACCTCAAAACAATAGCTTCACCCATTAGGAAAAAAGGGAGCTCATTTTGGGGCCTTTTAGAAGAGAGAGAAAATAGGCTCTCAACGAATTAGGAGTGGGCCAACGTAACGTTGAAAATTCAACAAAAGAAGATGAAAATAAGAAAAAGAAATAGTACTATATGTTCGTAGAAGCATGTCACATTAATGAGATGATCTGAATTGAATCTTTAAAAAATTTATTTTCTATGCAGAATTTGGTAATTCTGACACCGCAGACGCGTCCGGAACGGCCCAAAACCCCAAGAATGGCACTGGAAACGCTGGAATCGGACATCCGGAGGCCCGAAAACGGCCAAAAAAGGCCAAAAAACGCGATTTGCAGCAAAATGCGATATGGCACTTTTGAAATTCACATTCTGCTCCAAAAGAACTGAAATAGGCTTACAGCCTGTCATCCCATATTTGGTCAGCATGTCCAATCCATACTGCCTCTGCAAGAGCTGTATCCCGCTTGGTGATCTAATCACCTCAATGCCCAAGAAATAACGCAGCTCTCCCAAATTCTTCATCTCAAACTTCTGCCTCAATAGCATTTTCACATTAAGGATATCTTCATCACTATCACCTGTGATGATCAAATCATCAACATAAATGACCAGCAGCATAATCCCTTTCTCTGTTTTTCTCACATAGAGTGAGAAATCTGCCTTGGAAATCTGAAAGCCAATAGTGATAAGATACTGTCCTATCTTGTCAGACCATGCTCTAGGTGCTTGCTTCAAGCCATACAAGGCTTTCTTCAACTTGCAAACAAACTCAGGATGAATAGCATGAACATAACCTGCTGGCTGCTCCATAAAGACCTCTTCTTGCAAATCACCATGCAAGAAGGCATTCTTTACATCCATCTGATGTAAAGACCATCCCTTTGATGCAGCCATAGAATTTCAAAAGTGCCATATCGCATTTTGCTGCAAATCGCGTTTTTCGGCCTTTTTTGGCCGTTTCCGGGCCTCCGGATGTCCGATTCCAGCGTTTCCAGTGCTGTTCTTGGGGTTTTGGGCCGTTCCGGACGCGTCTGCAGTGTCAGAATCACCAAATTCTGCACAGAAAAGTGTTGCTCTTATATGAACATTAAATGTAAAGCATGTGAAAGAATATATTTATTCCTTTTCACACTGACATTTCTCACACAAGTATCCATATTTTCTTGCTTTTGTAGAGAGAGAAAAGAGAAAATAGTGAATTTCTTACAGGGCCCCAAAATGAGCTCCCTTTTTTCCTAATGAATGCCCAATACGCCCTACGCCTCCTTCATACATAACTCGTATGAGTCCCCTCGTCTACCTGAATGGCTCTGATACCAAATGATACGTTCAATTTCTAATCTCTCGTTCTCTCTGTCAATTCACGAGCAATCACAGGAATTAAAGTTGCAAGCGAGGAGGGCATGGGTGATCAGATTATTATAGCAGATGGTCCTCAAGACGAGGATAGAGTTGCAGTTAGTTAGTTCAACAACTCATTTCTATTGCTTATTTTTTTATGGTGTAACATTGTCTTTCTTTTCTTCTTTGCAACTTGAGCATGTGTATTGCAGTTGTCCATAAATGAGAGAAAACCAAATCTTACTCAACTTATCCAAGAATTCAATGAAGAAGGGGGTGGTTATGTATGTTCTCAAAAATATCTCATTCTTGAAAGCAAAGGGCACCATTTGTGTTTTTGACTTCACAATTTTAGCTGAAGTTCCAGATGGTCCAACAAGAGAAGATTTGAAAGCAGCTTTCACTAGCCAAGTTTCATGGCTTGGATATGGAACGAAGGTACATACCTTGCCCTTGCCAACTCATATAATATACTTAGAATTGGAAATCATAATTTTTTGCTATTGCAGATGTTTGGCATTCTGCACTTTACAAATGTTAACGCCGACTTGATCGAGCACATTTGTGAGGCTTATGGAGTTTGAGTTAGTAGAGATCCGTTTCGACCATTTTGCTATTCGTGCCAAGGTTCTCAAAACATTGAGCAAGTTCCTTCTCTCACAAGAGACATCATACAACATGGAGGAGAGCAAGTTCCAATCCACATTAGAGGGCCATATGTCGACATTATTCTCGCCTTGTCTTTTCCATTCCTCGAATCGTACAAGTGAGACTTGATGATGGCACGAAGCAAACTCAAGATTACAAAGACTTGTGGGAGCTTTACCATTAATAGCTCTGGATTTGTAATTGCATTTTTGAACCAAATGCTTGATGTACTTTGCAAGCATTGAAATACTACTTCCACTTTCCTATATTTGTTAACATTTAGTCTTCAATTTCACTATACTTACACTTGTAGCACATTTTGCCCCCTTACAATAGAAGTCATTTCAAACATCTCAAAATGGATTTAACAAAACTGCTTCAACAAAAGAACTTGGCAATGAATCAAACTTTCACTCTTTCTAATCCGTTTAATACAAACATTCTTATGTGTGTCTTACATTTCTTCCCAAATGTTACATATGAACAACTTCTTCAAACCATTGTTGAAAACATTATGTCGAATGGGGAAACATCAAAATCACCATGGACCATGTTTGCTACAATTCAAAAAGATTTTGCATTGACAATTGAGAGCATAAGAAATCTACTACTTAATCTAGCAACATCACGTGCATTAGTAGTGGACATTCTTCAACGTTTCCAAACAATGTTTGAAACATCCTTCTCACTATTCATCTACAATGGAGTAAGTCTCTCCAAAAAAATTACAATTAGCAAGAATAAGAGGAAAAACCCAAACACATTTCTCCTAAATGAGTCAACTTATCCTTGCACAATCAGCCCATTAGTTCATTTGTATGAAAAACGTGCATATAATGTATGGTCTTCTAATGATGACTTGCTTTTGCAACAACTTGTCATGCAAAATCCTACCATTTCAGCTAGAGATATTTCCACTCTATTCAAAGATAATTATCCAAACATGCAATACACAACACAAGCAATAATAAACAAAGTCTACAAATTACGTGCCATTTTATTGCAACCTAATGTGTTAGCTAATATGTCAATAACAACAATGTATATCACAACCACCCAATAACAAAACAAAGGATAAAATAGAAAAAGAAATCAAGTGTCTTTTAAAGAAGAATATTAAACACTCCAAGCTTCCCATGCAAATGTTGTGGTTGCTTAAAATTCCATAGCAAAATGAAGAAAACGAAAACAGAAATGGAAATATTTCTCCAAACCAATGGAATAAACATAGCAATGACACAATCAATGGACACACTCTTATGTACACTTTGCTTATAAAGATGTTAAAAACAAAAGACTCTCTTTATCTTTGAAGAATATGCGAATGATTCAAAAAACAACATTTACAAAGAACCTTAATGATATAGAAGCATGATTGGTGTCAATTAGAATACCATTCACTAAAATATGAGAATTATCATACGAAGGACAATATGGACTACATGGAAGCATTGTCAATGTTTTTGCTAACATCGATAGAGCACAACAAGTGTTGCCAAGGTTCTTAAGCGAACAAGATACTATTGTTGTGGCTATAAAACACAAACTATCTTTTAAACATAATTATATGAGTGGAATCGTACGCCCAACTTGTACAATGCTTGTATTAGAGCTATTGTTAACTCCCTTGTACAAGGAAAACAATGTTCATATCAATCAACTTTGGGAGCAACATGTTTAACTTGTACAGGCAAAACACAATTTAGGACAAAACAATGATGAACAATTTCAAGAATCGTTGGAAGGAGAATTTCTAATTGACACACTGGCGCAGGGAATATACACAAGTCAACAAGTAGTCAACTTCAAAGGTCATACTATTGAGGTTGCACCCTTTGAAGGTTTTTCTCCATTGAGTATGTTCAAGGATAAATTTTGCAAGGAACTATTGTTTCCAAAGCTTTTCTTTGGAAACCCTCCACAATACAACATTCCACAACATATCTCCTACCAAGAAATAGCAAAGTGGGAGTTAACCGATGTAGATCGCCGATTTGCACTCTCCATAGAGAACCTATTCTTCAAGACAATGAAAATATTGGCTAAGCAAGTTCTCTCCTCATCTTGGGTTTGTATGCAAAAAGCACAAACAAAAGGCATAGCCCTCCAAGCTAAAGATGCCATGCTAGACACTAACATTGAAAAATTGCTTCATTCAAACATAGGCTACAGAGACTTTGCTCAGCTATGAACGTCTAGCTGACTACAAGCACTACCTCAAGAAAAAACTTTTCGCAATGCTTAGACAGCTTGGACAATCAACATTTTTCTTGACCCTTTTTGCTGCTGAAAAACTATGGCAACCATTGGTAGAAGCAATATACAAACTCAATCCAAGGACTTCAAAAGAAAAGCATCAAAACCCATAAACTGAGACAAGACACCTCATACGTGCTGATCCAATCACTACAGCACAATATAATGTTCCTACATTCCAAGCTCTAAAAATTATTATTAAGAAAGAAAAAAAAAATCCTAGGCAAAATAATAGATTTTTTCTTTGTAATAGAATTCCAACATAGAGGGAGCCAACACGATCATGGTCTTCTATGGATTGAGAATGCACCTATCTTTGGAATATCTCCAAATTGTGAGATTGAAGAGTTTGCATACATATACATTTCAACAGACATCCTTCAACTCCATAAAGATCATAGGCACATTCAAACACATAAACATCGACATAAGAAAAAATGTAGGTTTGGTTACCCACGCCCACCCATGTCTTCTTCGAAAGTATTGGAGCCTTTTACCATTCCTCCTAATAACAACATTATAAAGAAACACATCAAATTGACTAACAAAACTTTATCAATAGAAAACATACAACTATTGCACTACAATGAATCTCCAATGAATTCTGAAATGCTATCAAACTAGCAGAAGATGAATACATTTTAGCTCTTCGAGGAAATATTTCACAACCAACACTCTTCTTGAGAAGGCATCCTAAAGACATTTACACTAACAACTTCAATCCTTATGTATCCAACTTATGGGGGGCAAACACAAACGTACAATTTGTACTAAAACCCCATGGGGCTGTAGCTTACTGTACCTCTTACATGACCAAAATTGACAAGGAGACAACTATAGCAGTCAAAGAAGCTTTGTCACAAACCATAAATTCAGGTGCCCCACCTAATAAAAGGATTAGAAAGTTGGTAATGCAATCTTAAATACCCAGCACATAAGTTCTCAACAAGCAATATATTTAGCTCTATCGTTGCCACTCTTTACTTCAACAAGGCAAATTCAGTATATTAACACAAACCCTCCTGAGAAACGCACATTGCTACTAAAGCAATGTGAACAACTTCAAAAAATGAACCCACAAAGCACAAAACTTTACTTTGACGACATCATTACCAAGTACTTGAAACAAAATGTTTCTCTTCAAGACATTTGCTTGGCAACTTTTGTAAGCAAATACACAACCAATGGGAAAACAATAAAGGAAAGAAAAAAAGAAAAAATCATACGTTTCAACAACTACAATGAGATAAAGGACCCTGAGAACTACTATAGTGTTGGAAAATTCAACCAGTAATTTCATAAACACAAGCACATCAAATATTCAAATGAATAATAACATTGAGATTTATGACATTGCAATAGACATGCCCAATCAAACCAAAGCAAAGCAACACCCTAATTTCGTTTTTAGAAAATACACAATGGCACCAAATAATGATTACTACATTAACTTTAGAGCCAAGAACAACAACCAACATTTGATTGTAGAAGACATAATGCTGAAAAAAAGGATTTTTACCTCACAAGCATTTCACCTCTTCTTGACAAGAAATGCTGGAACACGAAAAACATTCACTCCTAACAATAGTAGAAGAACTTCTGTGAAACTACTCAGGTCATTAGTTGGTCACTATTGAGTTGTGGTACACAAATCATATGATGTATCACTAGTTGCTCATGAGTTGGTTCATGGTGCCTCATAGGTAATCTGATCACTAGCGTGTCGACATACATAAATCCATGTACTAATTACATCAAAATTCATATACTAAAATGCAAACTAATGCATACACTAAAACAAACACATAACATAGAATCCCAAAAGTTCTTCTCCTAGCATATACAGGAAAAGCTGCTTTCAACATTGGCAAAACCACAATACACTCGGTACTACATCTGCCTCTAATGGCATCACACTACACAAGCCTTTCCAGTGAAAAATTACAAGAATTTTCACAACTATACAAAGACCTTCAACTTGTTGCCTTTGATGAAGTATCTTTAATAGGTCATTCCACATTAGTTGTAGCAGCTGATATGCACCTTCACAAAATCAAACATAATCACAACGAACCCTTTGGAGGAGTTGATATTCTCCTCTATGGAGACTTTAGTCCCACAAAGGATTCATGGTTATTTATCAATTAATCAATGCAAACAACTATGCAAACTTCTTTCTCGAAGGATAACGTCTTCTAATATGAATTAACTGAACAAATGCGCCAAGCGAATTCTCAATACATTCAAATACTCAATAGAATAAGAATAGGAGATCATACAACAAATGATATATCTTACATTAACAAAAAATATCATAGACAACCAATTCAAAAAGAGAGTGTGCCACACCTATTCTACACTAATGCCTCCAAAGACGCTCATAATGAGGAAGTATTCCACTTACTCAAAGAAAATCCTCATATTCTTAAAGCAATAGACAAATGCCACAAGACATGTAGCAAAAAACAATAACAATACCTTCCAATCCAACAAACACAGCAAGACCATATCAAAAACTCCAACTAAAGGCAAGTATGATAGTTGAAATATGTTCAGGAAATCTCGACATCCTTGATGGCTTGGTGAACGGTGCAAACAGAATTTTTAAAACTTCAAACATAACAAATGGACAGCAAGTTGTTTGGACCTTATTCAACAATCCATCAATAGGAAGACAAACCAGAACCAATAACTCGACTCTTTACAATGTTCACATTCCAAAACAATGGACACCAATAATTCAAATCACAGAGAATTCCAAATTGGCAAGAACCACCTAAATTCAATTACATGTACACAATTTTCAATCCAACCACAAGAGAATTTCAAATTGGCAAGAACTACCTAAATTCAATTACATGTACACAATTTCCAGTCCAACCAGTAGCAGCTAGGACAATCCACCATTCACAAGGATTATCAATGGATCAACTTGCATTTGACCCATCAAACATAAAGTCACATGAATTGACATACACAGCACTATCACATATAAGAAACCCTAAAAACCTTTACATCATCAAGCCATTGCAACCCAACCACATCAAAGTCGACAAAAACGTCTTGAATGAAATGATAAGACTAAAAACAAACAAACAATGGCATATGGGTCCTTCAAAGGAACTTTTCAATAGAAAACCAACAAATCATGAGATTGCAATCACTAAATACGTGTGCCTTTAACTCCCACCAAATAAACATAGTGAACGACAAAAGCCTTCTAAGTGCTACAATCCTCTATCTCCAAGAATTACATAACAAAACAACAACAACATTGACCTTGCCAGGTTTTACATGCTTACAAAAGTCTCACGAAGTAGAAATTCCAACATGTTACAAAGACAACCTCGAACTCATTCAAGATGATTATATTCAGGACCAAGGATCAGAATGCTATCCTACAATCTTCAAAACAAAACATCAAAAAAAATTGCAATGATTAATGTATACAAATTCTCATTATTAAAAAAAACTACACTACTCAAGTCTCTACAAAGAACACTAGAAAAAATAGATGATGGCATAACAACAAAAATCATAGGAGATTTCAACATCAACATCGCTAATTCAAACAACAACAACAAACAAATCTTCGATTTCATGGAACAAACAACTCTTCGATTTCAGTTTTTAAAGATTGGAATCTGTGAACATAATATTGAGCAGTTGTGATTGGGTCAGCACATAAGAGATGTCTTGTCTCTGTTTGTGGGTTGGCATGCTTTTCTTTAGAAGATCTTGGGTTCAATTTGTATATTGCTTCTAAGTTTTTCTGCAACTGACAATGTTAAGAAAAATGTTGGAGGACCTAGTTGTCTAACTATTGCAAAAAGATTTTTCTTAAGGTAGTGCTTATAATCAGCTGAAGTTCTTAGCTGGCTAAAGTCACGATATCCTATGTTGGAATGAAGCAATTTTTCTATGTTAGTGTCTAGGAGAGCATCCTTAGCTTGGAGGGCTATTCCTTTTGTTTGTGCTTTACGCATACGAACCCAAGATGAGGCAAGAACTTGCTTAACTAATCTTTTCATTGTCTTAAAGAATAAGTTCTCTATGGAGAGTGCAAATCAGTGATCTACATTGGTTAATTCCCATTTTGCAATATCTTGGTAGGAGATGTGTTTGGGAATATTGTATTGTCGAGATTGTCCAAAAAATAGTTTAGGAAATGATAGTTCCTTACATAATTTGTCCTTGAACATACTTAGTGGAGAAAAACCTTCAAAGGGTGCAACCTCAATAGTTAACCTTTGAAGTCCACCACTTGTTGACTTGTGTATATTCCATGCACAAGTGTATCAGTTAGAAATTCTTCGTCATGTACTTGTTTGATTGTTTTGTCATTGTTTTCAAATAATATGTTTTTTTCTTGTACAATTTGAACATGTTGCTCCCAAAGGTGATTGATACGAACGTTGTTTTCTTGGTACAACGGAGTTGACAAGAGTTCTTTTAGTGCAAGCATTGTATAAGTTGGGCATACAATTCCACTTAAGTAATTATATTTGAAAGATAGCTTGTGTTTTATGGCCATTGCTATAGTATCATTGTCATTCAAGGACCTTGGCAGCACTTGGTGTGCTCTATTAACATCAGCAAAAACATTGACAACACTTCCATGAAGTCCATATTGTCCTTCATATGATAATTCTCGTATTTGAGCAAAGGGTATTCTAATTGAAACCAATCGTGCTTCAATGTCAGTAAGGTCCTTTGTAAGTCTTGTTTTTTGAATCATTTGCATGTTCTTCAAAGAGAATACAGGGATTTTGTTGTTTTTCACATCTTTAAAGCAAAGTGTGCATAAGAGTTTGTCCTTTGATTGTATCATTGTTATGTCTATTCCATTGGTTTGGAGAAATATGGTCATTTCTGTTTTGATATTTTTCATCTTGGTGCAAAATTTCAAAGAACCACAACATTTGCATGGGAAACTTGGAGTGTCTAATAATTTTGTAAAGTATTTTTCTTTGTATGAAACTTTATTTCTTTTTCTCTTTTCTCCTTTTTTTTGTTTTTGTGTGTTTACAATATGAGGTTGTGTTATTGAGATTGTAGTGGGGATTGCAAGTTGCAATATAATTGCACATAATTTGCACACTTTGTTTATTATTGCTTGTGTAGTGTGTAATACATTGAGAGAATGTTTGTTAAATAGAGTGGATATCTCTCTAGCTGGAGAGGTAGGATTTTGATGTACTAGTTGTTGTAGAAGTAAGTCATCATTTGAAGACCAAACATTATATGTAAACTTTTCATACATATGAATCAATGGGCTTATTGTGCAAGGATAGGTTGACTCATTTAGGAGCAAAGTTTTTGCATTTTTCCTAGAGTACTTTCCAATGTTAACTTTTCTTTCAAGCTTTTCTCCATTGTAGACAAATATTGAGAAAGAAGTCTCAAACATTGTGTAAAAACATTGAAGAATGTCCATTACTAATGCCCGTGATGATGCTGAATTGAGTAATATTTTCCTTATACTCTCTTTTGTCAATTTAATATCTTTTTTAATTGAAGCAAACATGATCCATGGTGAATTTGTTTTTTCTCCCTTCAATATTATGTTGTCAGACATTGTTTGAAGAAGTTGCTCATATGTAAAATCAAGAAAGAAATGTAAGACACACATGAGAATGTTTGTATTAAATGGATTAGAAAGATTGAATGTCGAATTCATTGTTAAGTGTTTGTCTTTTAGGAACTTTATGACATCCATTTTGAAATGTGTAAAATCACTTCAATATTAGAGCTTTCAAAAATTTAGGAAAATTTGTAAATATAGGCAAATTAAAGCAACAATTACAAGAAGATATGAAAGTGGATGTAATATTATGATAGAAAGAAAAATACATCAAGCATTTGGTTCAAATGAAATTACAAATCCAGGGCTATTAATTGTAAAGCTCCCACTAGGGTTGATTGTCTTGAGTTTGCTTCTTGCCATCATCAAGTCTTGCTCATACAATTGGATGAATGGATGAGATAAGGCAAGAACAATGTCCACATATTCGCCTCTTATGTGATCAAGAACTTGCTTTCCTCCACGTTGTATAATGTCTGTTGTGAGGGAAGGCACTTGTTCAATGTTTTGAGGACCTTTGCAGGAATAGCAAAATGGTCGAAGTGGATCTCTTCTAACTCACACTCCTCCACAAGCCTCACAAACATGCTCGATCAAATCGGCATTCACATTTGTAAAGTGCAAAATGCCAAAGACCTGCAAAAGCAAGAAGCTGTGAGATTCAATTTTGAGTAAATTACTTGTGTTTGGTAAGACCAAGTTATTCACCTTTGTTCCATATCCTAAACGGGAAACTTGGCTGACAAAAGCTGCTTTCAAATCCTCCTTTGTTGAGCCATCTGGGACTTCAGCTAAAATAGTGAAGTCAAAAACACAAATGGTGCCTTTGGCCTTTAGAAAGGATACATTCTTGAGAACATACATAACCACGCCTTCTTTATTGAATTCTTGAATGAGTTGAGTAAGAGTTGGTTTCCTCTCATTTACAAAAGGCAACTGCAATATACATACACAAGGTAAGACATAGTAAAGTAAGACAATGTTGGCATTATAAACAAATAAAGAAATGAAATGTGTTGTTGGTCTAACTCTCCGCAACTCTATCTTCATCTAGAGGTCCATCTGCTACAATAATTTGATCACCCATGCCTTCCTCACTTGCAACTTTAAGTATAACAATTGCAACTGTGCCCATAACATTTGACATGGAATAGTTGTTGAAGTTGATCATGTCAAAGGCCCATGGGACATAAGTGCATAATGGATGATCGGGCAACAAGCAAAGATTGTCATCAAAAGGCTCACCTCTTATGATGCATGTAGTAGCATCAAGTAGTAAGGAAAACTTTGAAGTGCCACCTTCAGTTTTATCTCTTGGAACCACACTTGCCCCCTCTATTCTATAAAATTCACCAACTTACAAGATACTAACAAACTGTTGGATGTAGGCATTTGGGATGAGTAATGTAACAGTATGGCTACAATATTTGTCAGTAAGATCTCTTTCAAATAAGTGGGGTACTTTGGATTAAGGATCTTGTAGGCTCCATACTTGCATAAAAGCTTTCCTTCAAAGAAAATCTATGAGGAGCATAATCAGAGAATTGCGTGATGCTTAAAGAAATCAAGGAATTGCCTCCACTCACGAAATTTTCTTTCAAAGGAATGATTGCTTTTGTAAGTGATGGACTGTGAGGCAAGGGGACAAAGTTGGTAGCCTCATTACATGCTTTGTAAGAATTTACTTCATCAATGTCTTCTTTGCATATGAGTTTTTTGCTAGCTGAAAATACAAGTGTGCATGAAATAAGTTTTTGAAGCAAAAAAATTAATTTAAAAACAAAATTATCACTTCACTTGAATGTTTTTGCAAATAATAATCAACCACCACGCAATCAACAAAAATCACTAAGATCACCACAACTTCAGTTGAATGTTTTTGGAAATAATAATTAACCACCATGCAATCAACAAAAATCACTTCTTGCTTACTTGTTTTTGTAAAAAATCATCATTTGTAATTGATAACATTGTTAGATATCAATGCTCCACTCTCATGTAACTACGCGGGAACCATCTAACTCTACTTGTAAGGCCCCCATATGAGGAGAAGGCATTTGAGTAGCTAGGTTATCCGGTAGGTCCTAGTTTGCACACCAGATGGGGGCCATGTGTGGCCTAATGGCTGGACGGCTTCAGATAGAGTTGGCACACTACCAACTAGGCTACATGCAAGTGCAGGAAGGCATCCCATGACTGACCGCACTGAGGGTAGACGGAGCATTCCCCGAGACAGCCCACTCTCGGGTTGCGAGGCCCGTTTGGAGCCCCAGATGATCCCGGATGGCTCTGGGCCAAACGGAGCCCATAGGTTAGTTGCTCTATTCTGCGCCATGGTTCTAACATGTGGTCAGTGGCCTATTTTGGGACTGACCTCCAGTCGGTCTCGTTTTGGGCCGACTGGGTCAATCTCCCAATTGGATCTAACCGACTACGATTGGTGGAGCCCTATATAAGAGCAAGCCCGTGAAGCCCATCATTATCACTGGCTACAGTAACCCTAATTCCTTAGCATCCACCCTCCATCCTCTACTGTTTCCAGCACACCATCGAAGCTTCTCACACAGGAGCGCACGGCTGGGAGGCAGCGCCATCTATTGTATCAGTTTTATAGTAATCAAAATTTTGATTCTCCATACTATCTGCTTTTCTCTCTTGCATACGAGATTCTGTTATCTGCTGAGCACAGATGTTGTATTGTTTTCTTTCATGGTATCAGAGCTTGGGCTCTAGCAAGAAGATTTGGTAGTGTGTCTCTGTTTGCGAGTAGATTGTGAGAGATGGCCCAGCCCGCAAGACTACGAATCCCACTGTTCGACGAAAGCGAAAACTTGGATGGCACTAACTATCCACTCTGGAAGTTCAAGATGAAGACCATCCTAAGCGCATACGAGCTTTGGGATACCGCTTTTGGGGTGGACGTGAAGCCGGTTGCGAGATGGAATCCAGCCAATGCAGGATAACAGATAGTACCAACTGCGGATCAGATTCTTGCATGGACAAGAAGAAATGCAGATGCGCTGTGTTCTATTGTCTGCAGTGTAAGTGATTCTGTCATGGCGTTAATTCAACATGTCACCATAGCAGAGGAGGCATGGACGGTCTTGAAAAATCAATACGAGACCACTCAACTTTGAGGATTTCAGTGCAATGCTTGTGGAGGAGGAGATGCATCAAAAGACGAGGATTGGAGAAGATTCGGCTTTCTCGGCTGGATCAAAGAAAGGTAAGGGTAAGGACTCTGGTAACCCATCTTCTTCTTATGATAAAAAGAGAAATAAGAAGATCAAGTACTTCTATTGCAACAAGGCAGGGCACAAGCAGAATGAGTGCCGGAAGAAGATTGCAGATGAGAAGAACGGAGTAAAGACAGAGTCCAGCAACAGCGCGTAGGTAGTACCAGTAGAGCTGTTCGTAGCAATTTAGGAGATTTGCACGAAGGCAGTTCATGTACCTATGGATGAACCTTGGATTATTGACAGTGGTGCATCGTGCCACATGACCAGTCGGAAGGATTGGTATACCTCTCTACATCCGGTAGGGAATGACATCCTGGTAGCAGTCGGCAATGATGCAAAATGTCCAGTAAAAGGAAAAGGTACGATTGCTCTCAAGTCAGATGGAGTTGTAAAACAATTGTCCGATGTTCTTTATGTGCCAGATATCAAGAGGAACTTGTTGCCCGTTTCTGTGATCACAGATCGGGACCTCAAAGTTCACTTTGATAAGAATGGCGCACAAATTTTGGATCTTCAAGGGAAGGTCATTGGTAAAGGCACACGGCGCAACAATATCTACGAACTCTCAGCTTTCAGTGCTCGAGCCGATGTGAGCAACACTAAGCTGTGGCATGAGAGGTTTGGTTATCTAAACCTTAGTTCTTTAAAGGAGATGCATAAAAGTGGAATGATTGTAGACCTACCAGAAATTACAGATCTACCCGATGTATGTGAAGCTTGCATGATGGGCAAGTAGCATCGGCAGCCCTTTCCTAAAGAGGCCAACAGGGCAAAGGCTCCTCTAGAGCTCGTTCATACGGACCTCTATGAAAAGATGGAGATGGAAGCTTTGGGTGGTTCCTACTACTTCATGACACTGATCGACGACTACAGTAGAAGGATATGGATATACTTCCTGAAGACTAAAGATGAGGCTTTTAGTAAGTTCAAAGAATGGCATGTAATGGTCGAATGCAAAGTCACGGGATCAAGAGGCAGAAACCCCCGCCACATACATCACAGCAAAATGGAGTAGCAGAGCACAAGATGCGAGTCATCTATGAAATGGGCAGGAGTATGATGAAAGGAAAAGATTTGCCAAAGACTTTCTGGGCTGAAGCATGTAACATGGCAGTTTACATTCTGAATCATAGCTACACGAAGGCAAAATGACTCCACTGCAGGTCTTTTCTGGTAAGAAACCTTTAGCTGCACATTTCAGAGTTTTTGGATGTGACTGTTTTGTGCATGTCCCTGATGCTAACAGGACCAAATGGGAACCAAAGAGCTGGAAGTGTATTTTCTTGGGCTACAGTGAAGAGGCGAAGGGTTACCGTCTCTATAATCCTGTTACCAAGAAGGTAATAGTAAGTCGCGATGTGGTCTTCTCAGAACAGCCGCATTAATTGGAGGAGGATGCTTCCTTCCCAAGACAACTAGGACCAGAATATCCATCCAATATAACCACCAATAGCACACCGAACTCCCCCAACGATGCTTGGGAGGATTCAAGATAAAGAAGAGGAAGAAGAGCCTGTAGAACCACAACGGCAACGGCCATTCCCGAAGTGGGTAAAGCAGCTTTTGGATGGCAAAGAACCTCCAGCCATTGAGGAGGAACCATCCGAACACCGCCAGTCTAAGAGATTAGAGGAGCAAAGAAGGGTGCAAGAACACTTGGTTAACTACGCTTTGATGACAGAGGTGATCCGTGCTGATAGAGAGAGAAATTCAACCACTTTAAAGTCTGCATACATTCAAGTCCAATATAGAAGAGCCAATCTCATGGTTGCTAAGGGCCTTAGCACATGGATGGTAGCATGGGTTTAGGATGGGAATCTTTTTGTTATCATTACTCCCATCCTAGACCAAGTGAATTAGGATGGATTTAGGTCCGTTTCACACTCGTCCACCTACAAAAGGGAGGACAGAGTGGTGACCAATTAAAATGTACGCCCATATAAGGTCAATTCAAACACGTCCGTTCGCCCTTTGCCAAAAAATGACCTGGCATCTGACTTATGGATGCGCAAAAACCATTTTTGTGGGCGGCCTCAACACGACGCCTAAGACAATTTCTAAGGGATCTAGACCAATACGTGCGCCCACAAGATTAGAACCCGGGACCACTAGCTTCACGCCATGAAAACTTTACCACCAAGACATTCCAATTTTGGTGAAAGATAGGTGGCACATTTAGTACTTCTAGAAAAGTCATTTGCTCGGTTGTGAATAGGCAAGCGGATGTATGACACAAATCAAGGTGGACGAACGTTGTGGGGGCTTCACCCGTCCGCGGACAAGTGTGAAACCCTCCTTAGAATGGGAGTAGCCACTTTTTCTCCCATCCTAGACCATGGTCTCTAGACCTTGGTGACCAGAATGGGTTCCCCTTTTTTAGGGATTCAAAAACATGGAAGGATGACATGTGTCCTTGTCCCCACATGGTCCCCACCTCCTAACGCATGAAATGATGCCATGTGTCCTCTTCCACCTAAACCCAGCCCTAGTTCTTTTTTTATTAGCACATGGTGGGATGGGAATAGGATAGAAATATGCATGGGACTACCTGGGACCATCTTTTCCCATTCCCATCCTATTTCTTGCCATGTGCTAAGCCCTAAGGCTACCCTGAGGGCAGACCAAAAAGTGCCTTGTATGATACAACGTAGTAAGAAAATTTGCTCAGAAATTAGTGATTTTTGTCGCAAGAATCAAGTAGAAGTGGCGATGGCTTGCTTTGTTGTTAGGAGATCTGAGAACCCATCCTCGCTTCTGCACACAGCCTACTGAGGCACGCAATGCTTACCACGGAGGAACGAATTGAAGAGATTTCGTTGTCGGTTTGGGTTGTTGTGGGAAAGGAGAATTGAACGAGGAAGAAAGCTCCAACTCTGTAGCAACAGTGCAATTCTCCAACCTCATGTGAAAAGCACGAAGTCTGCAAACAGCGCCACAACCGCTCCACCAACCCACTAATGTCGGTCGGCACCCACCCTGAGCCTAAATTCGCAGGCGCCCTACCAATTGGTTGCTGCGGCATCCTACGGCTGAGTTGCTGTCAATTCTGTTATGAGTTGAAAATGGGCAGAGTTTCGACTGTCAATGGGTCTCGTTGAAAGTTGGAACTGCGGCTCCTCATTGCAGTCTCTTTCACCGAGAGAGAGAGAGAGAGTGCGCGCGCTTGTGTGGCTGAGTTTTCTCAATGCGAATCTCTCATTAAGCAATAGAACATGGCGGAGCCAGCCACGTGCAGACCTGCATTTTACGCGTGCTATCTCCTACGCTCGCAGAATCCTCGCTCCAAGGGTAGCACTTACATCGGGTAATCAATTATCTTGCACCTTCCAAATTTGTAGCTCGTTGTCCGAAAGAAAGCTTGTCCATTCTGTCTAGAAAAAAAGTTGTCAAATTCCGTTGTGCAAGCGTACCTGTAGTGTGAGTCTCATGCATTCACATTTGTCACAACTATGGATATGTTCCCCGCCCCCCTCCCACCCTTTTTTTTTGCGAGAACTCAAAATTTGTATATACAGGAAAAGGTAATACTTTCTTAGATGAATGATGTCTTGCAATCTTGAGATATTGCCTTCCTTACACCAATTAACAAAAAATTCCTGGTGAAACAGTAAACTCCTCATAGCATAGAAGCTCAGAGTTAGGCATATGTTCTCAACAACCTATTCGTAGAGAGAGGTTAGTCCCTGTGTCTCGTTAAACACCACTTTGTTGCGAAACTTCCACTCACATTGAATAATCAGAGCACGCATCAGCTGCCAAACCTCAAGCATAGACTCATTCAAACTACCCTTGTCGCCCAGTAAGGCTTGCTTCCAGGAGACTCGAGTAAAGACACAGGTAGATCCAATCCTCCTAAAGATTCTTCTTCAAATTGCCCAAATTTCTCTGCAATCCCAGAGGATATGATAAAGGGACTCCTTTGTTACTTTACACAATGGGCACAAAGGCAACTCCAGTTTGAAATTCTCACTTTTACAGGCAGTTTCCCACTGACAACCTTCCACAACAGTAAATTAAGTTTAAAAGAAGATGTGGCTTTCCACACCCTCTTAATCCTGTTTCTCAAACTGACAAACTGGCCTGAAGGGCACAAGGGGACCACAATTTCCGGATTAACTCAGCTACATCAACAACGTCTGAGGCCATTAGAATTTAATAAGAACATTTGTGAAGTGGTTTACCAGTCTTAAGGGCAAAGCCCTTGAAATCATTAGTGTCTCTGAACACCTGAAGTCGGCCAATCTATTCTCAATTTCCTCATAACATCTTGTAAAATCTGAGCTCACCATTTGTTGAGCGATAAAGTCCGCTATTGCATCAACTAGTAACTAGTCATTTCTTCCGGATCCCAAACATCCCTCCACGTACAAATACCTTTGCTGCATATCCTTCTAAATCTCAGTTTAACTTTAAGTGGCAGCGGACCGTAAGCAACAGCCCAACTAGACAGCCAAACTTATCTACCCAAGGTGTTAGAAACTCACTGTGCCCACCTGTGAGCCCCCAATTTGAGGGGACAAGGGGCAGTGAGAGGTAGGAGGGCTGGGGAGAGAGAGGGACTCAGGCCGGCATCATAGGCAACCAGCACACGGGCTGGTTGCAGTCTGCAACAGCAGGAATAGAGGGACTCTAGGCCTCACACAGAGGCACCAGGAGCAGCATTGACTGGCTGTCCAGGGCGTGTTAGAAATGACCCAACAGAGGGTACACACAGCGGAAGACTTATAGTAATGCCCAGGAGCTCACACAGTGTGCGGTGTGGGTGTGGAATCACAGACTTCTTTACTTATGTGCATACAATAGGTGTGCAGACTCATCAATAGACAATGAACCAACCAGATAGAGAAACCACCAAAATATATATTTCCGTCCACAAATATGGACACAATACAAAAGAGACAGATCCAGAGTCCCACCAATGGTGTGGTCCTCTGATCTTACCACAAGGTACTTCTCGTATCTGCTGGCTATCTCTAGACTCGAGCCCGCGTGCTCCACCTCGAGCGTAAGTAGACTTTCCGTCTAGATCCCTTCCACCTTGCTGTCTTTGCACCAGCCTAGGTGGGCAGCACCCTCAGCTAAGTCTGCAGCTACTGTATGCCCTCTTCTCCTCCAGTGATGAGGCCCAAGACAAGCTTCCTGCTGCTCCTTTCTGCTGGTACTTGTGCTGCTCCAAGTGATGATTGAGTGAGGCTCAATGGCCTCTTTATATAGGCCCCAAGAGGGCTGGTAAAAAACCGACCAGCCTGTTACAGACTGGCCGACCAGACTGGCCGACCAGTCTGTGGCTGGTCCAGCCCTAAAAGGGCACACCCCCCAGGGCTTTTGGCCCAAACTTTCAGGGTCCTTTGGCCCTCCATTCAAGGCAGGTATCCAGCCTATAAAAGGCCTGCCTCCTGCCCACTAACAGCCACATTTCCTGCTGCATATCTGGGCCTGCACATCCTGCCATATGTGTGCCTCTGCCAGGCCCTCTTCCCAGCCACGTGTCCTGCGCCGTACACTGCTGATGTCATCGTGCCCTGCCAGGTCAGATCTAGGGCTTGCTGTCCCCGCCTTCTGCTCCTTCCACAGGTTCCGTCCTTTGCAGCCTTCTTCTCTTGTGAGGTGCTGCCCATGTGGCAGCCCCCTCTCTCTTTCTTCTCTGGGCATCTTCTGCCCTAGGTCTCCCTCCCCCATGCTCTCCTCATTTGGGGGCTTACAGATGGGGAGATGACCTTTCCAACATCCCCTCTCACCGACACATCTCGGCCCAATGCCAACACGTCGATGAAAATACTCCAGTAACTCCCTGGTCGTAGTCCTCTGGAACCTTTCGGTGTCGAAATCTTTTCCTGGCTTTTCATCCAGTGGCTCCCGCTCCACCAGGTCCGGTTCCGCTTCCGCTTCCGCACACCATCCTGGTACACAGGTCCATCTTTGGTACTACCTCCTTGAGTCACGTTCCCGCCATTGAACTCGAGCAATCCAGCCGTCACGATCTTCCAGTCGTCCCCCTCATAATGAGTGAACAACCTGGAGTCTTCCAGGCACCATGCTCTGAGGGTCTGTTTCAACCCGTCCTTCCTTTGGCAAGGTCTGCAACCAATGAATATTTCCAGATAACGTGGACCATGAACTCTCTCTGAGTTCTCAAGCAGGTACTCTTCTGGCTTCAGTACTCTTTGTCCATCACCTTCTAGCAATCTGCGTCCAAGATTTGAAGAAGCACGAATACTTCCCCTTCTGCCTTCGAAGAAGGCCAATTCCTTCCAATCTCTTATCACCTGAGACAAATGAAGAACAGAGTCTCTCCACAGCATGCTATAAAGGCTCAAATGCAGAATATCAAATACATACCAGACTATTGTACTGCCTGAATGTTCGCTCTGAAAGCAAGCTCTCATTGAGGCACCCACCAAGCGCTTGTGTAATCCTGTACTGTCCCCTTCTGAACTCCAGCATCCATCTGACCATGAGACCCCAGGGCCTTCCATGGAATCCACCCTCGTGTCAGTGTCAACAGCTACACACCTGTAAGGTACCAAGCGCTCCATGCTGTCCTTCACCTTCACAAAGGCATCTGACTCCTCGTCGACCCACATCTCTATGTCAGACATCCTTACTGTGATTTTCGGATCAACATATCTGACCTCGGTAACACTCAGTGATGTCACCAGGAACAACTCTTCGATTACCACATTTGCTTTGGTCTTTCCCTCTGAATCTGAGTCAGACTCCTGTTTGTTTTTCAGATCCGCCTTTTTCTTTCTGCAGTCCTTTGCAAAATGTCCGGGCGTATCACAATAGAAACACTTCTTCTTGTGCTTTCTCTTCGAAGTCCCCTCGTCGTCAGAGTCGTCTTTATTGGACTTGCCACCATTAGGCTTGCCCTTTCCTTTGCCAGCGGAACCCTTCACCAGCATCGCCTTGTCATCTTTATCCTCGCTGTAGAGCTTCTCCCGAGCTTCCTCTTGTAGCAGTAATGGACACAACTCCTCAAACGTCAGAGGTTTGATCCTCTGTCCTGCTGTCACAGCCGTAACAAAGCTCTTGAAACTCCGAGGCAGTCTCCTCAGTACCATCAAGGCCAGATGGCATGAGTCTGTCTTCTGACCAATTGCTGCCAGCTGATCCCTCACCACCTTGACCTTCGTCAAATGGCTATGTACCGTATCTCCTTCTTCCATATCAAGATTGTAGAGTTGATGCTAAAGAAGCACAATCCGGGAGGTGTTGTGTGTTTCGTGTGTGTTTCGTACAGATCTTTCAAGGTGGCCCACGCCTCTACTGACGTCTCGGCCAGTTGGATATGCGGAAGAACGGAGTCCGCCGTAGTCCCTATGATTATTGCCAGGGCATGGGCATCTCTTTCTTCCCAAGCTTCAAGCTCCTCTCTGTCTATTGCCATGAGTACCTCCCCTTTACTGTCCACCATGTCCTCTGGCTTCAACTCCTCTCCCGTGGTCAGCTTCCACAACTTCCGAGCCACTAAATGACTCCGGATCTTCACTTTCCAGATCGGGTAATTAGTCCCGTCCAGGTTCCCAGACTCTCCAAAATTAGGGATCGTGAAAGAGAGAAAACTGGGGGAGGAGGAAGGGAAAGCAGGGGCTGAAGAGGCTGTGGAGGTCGACATCTTTGCTGTATATACCACACATCAAAGTCAATCAAACTCAATTTCAGTAAACCAGAACCCTGAACGCACCTGACTGAACCTGAGTCACCCTCCTTCTCGTAAGGGCACAATCCTCTAGTCGTGGAAGTCGATTCCCTAGAGCTTCTGAATCAGGGTCGTCCTTCAGCAAGGTCCCTGCCTGAAGGCTCCCACACCTGTGAGCCTCCTACTTGGACTCTGATACCATGTTAGAAATGACCCAACAGAGGGTACACGCAGCGGAAGACTTATAGTAATGCCCAGGAGCTCACACAGTGTGCGGTGTGGGTGTGGAATCACAGACTTCTTTACTTATGTGCATACAATAGGTGTGCAGACTCATCAATAGACAATGAACCAACCAGATAGAGAAACCACCAAAATATATATTTCCGTCCACAAATATGGACACAATACAAAAGAGACAGATCCAGAGTCCCACCAATGGTGTGGTCCTCTGATCTTACCACAAGGTACTTCTCCTATCTGCTGGCTATCTCTAGACTCGAGCCCGCGTGCTCCACCTCGAGCGTAAGTAGACTTTCCGTCTAGATCCCTTCCACCTTGCTGTCTTTGCACCAGCCTAGGTGGGCAGCACCCTCAGCTAAGTCTGCAGCTACTGTATGCCCTCTTCTCCTCCAGTGATGAGGCCCAAGACAAGCTTCCTGCTGCTCCTTTCTGCTGGTACTTGTGCTGCTCCAAGTGATGATTGAGTGAGGCTCAATGGCCTCTTTATATAGGCCCCAAGGGGGCTGGTAAAAAACCTACCAGCCTGTTACAGACTGGCCGACCAGTCTGTGGCTGGTCCAGCCCTAAAAGGGCACACCCCCCAGGGCTTTTGGCCCAAACTTTCAGGGTCCTTTGGCCCTCCATTCAAGGCAGGTATCCAGCCTATAAAAGGCCTGCCTCCTGCCCACTGACAGCCACATTTCCTGCTGCATATCTGGGCCTGCACATCCTGCCATATGTGTGCCTCTGCCAGGCCCTCTTCCCAGCCACGTGTCCTGCGCCGTACATTGCTGATGTCATCGCGCCCTGCCAGGTCAGATCTAGGGCTTGCTGTCCCCGCCTTCTGCTCCTTCCACAGGTTCCGTCCTTTGCAGCCTTCTTCTCTTGTGAGGTGCTGCCCATGTGGCAGCCCCCTCTCTCTTTCTTCTTTGGGCATCTTCTGCCCTAGGTCTCCCTCCCCCATGCTCTCCTCATTTGGGGGCTTACAGATGGGGAGGTGACCTTTCCAACAGGGCGCCCTTAAATAAGGGCCTGTGGCTGGCCAAGTCGGCCCAACCAGGGCAGACCCTGGTCGGTTTTCCAGGGCCCATGTGGTCGGCCACCAGACAGGGTACCGACCCTACTGGTCGGTCAACTCAAGGGGCCTGGGCAGTGCCTATAAAAGGCCTACTCCTCCATTCATTCCAGTATCCAGTGCAAGACTGAAAGCCCCTCTCCAAGCAGCAGAAAATGTGATCAAAGACAAGTCGTACTTGATGGTTACATCTAGTATCCTCGAGATGAAATACTTTGGCCAGGGTGTGACAATGCTCATGACCCAATATTGACTAGTGGCTGAAATATCCAGATTCCTTCCCGAAGGTTGATGACGACAAAGGTTGCGTAGAATATGTTGAGAAAAACACCATCTGTACCAAGAGGTATGACGATGAGAAAAGCCACCCAAAGGCAGATATAAGGCAGTTGATGACACTAATTGTAATTTGTGTAGGCTATCTCATGGGCTATCCATAGATGCCACTTATACCTTGGTATGAGCCTTGTAGGCCTAGTTATAGTCAGTTAGGACTATTGGTACAATTAGTTTATGTACCATCTAGGTCAGTTAGGACACTTAGTCCAGTTAGGGCAGTTAGCCCTAGGGTTTTATTGTGTTGGCTCTCCCTCAAGCCTCCACACTTCATTTTTGCAGCAATCTATTATAGCATCTCGTTTTTCTCCATTGTGCTTCCATTTTTTAGCTTCCATTGCTTCCAACACCCAACAATGGTATCAGAGCAGGTTGGGAATCCATTCCCTCAGCCATTGACAGCTTCCCCAAGCTGTTTGGCAGCCTCTGGAGCTCTCATTCTTGCTGGTCTTGCTGGTTTTCACACTCCCACGAGTGTTTGAGACCTTTCCAAGCACTTCTGACGCAAAAAACCTCATTTTGTCGTGAGAAGACCGCACTTTGGAGCAACTCTCGTGAAGGGAACTGTTTTTCGGTGCATTTTCCAGCCTGCTGCAGCAAAAAACAACCACACGCGAGCATTTACAGCATCTGTACTGAATTCCGAACTTGTCAAAAAATAAATAAAAATAAAAAAAATATGTACATGGGTCAAAAATTGTACGGAAATCCGTACATCTGTCAAAAAATTTCGTACTTCTGTTCGGTTTGTCAGAATTTCAGTACATTCACTGCAGTACGCGTTGCCTCGGGGTGCGCGCCAATCATTTCTCAGATTTTTCAGCATTTCGGAGCTGTCTCGAGCTGCGCGCTAGCATTTTGGAGCTACGTCGAGCTGTGTCAGCATTTTGGAGCTGCCTCGAGCTGCGTGCCAACATTTTGGAGCTGCCTTGAGCTGCATGCCGGCATTTGGAGCCATTTGGAGCTGCTGAATTGATCGGGAGACTTCTCTTTGAGCCCTTCCCTCCTCATTTGGCATCCCTTTGCCTCGGGCTACAAGCTTCTCTCCATTTCTACGTGCTCTCCTCCTCGTGGGAGCACTTCTTTTGCTGTAATTCTCATTTCCAGCCCTCGTTTGCTCGCTTTCAGAGCCTGTCACTGCTGTTCAGTAAGCCGTTGTTGCATTGGCTTTTTTTCAATTTTTGCTTCATTTGCATTTTGGAAAGGCCTCGTGTTGCCTTTGGGGATTTTTCTTGCAACAGGTACACCTTGGGATACCAAAGTCTTTTGCAAACATAAGCTTTGAAGCTTGGGCAGTTTTTTAGCACTTGATTCTGAGAGGTTGCCTTTCTCTCATTGCTTTGTCAGTTGGTGCATTTGCCTTGTATTTCAGCACCATGTCTGGTGGCAAAGGCTGATTGGGGCCGATGACAAGCTTGATGGCACCAACTACCCCATGTGGTCATACATGATGGGACATGTTTTGGTTTCCAAGAATCTATGGCATATTGTTTTAGGTTCTGAGGCCCGGCCTACACACACTGTTACTAGTGCTACACCTGCAGCCTCTGCTTCTGCTTCTTCAGGTGATGGGTCTTCAGCTGATGGTTCTACTGCTACAGCCAGGACTTCTATACCTCCTGCTCCAGGTGCTTTGCCTTCTTCACAAAAGCAAATTCAGGGATGGTCATGATGCCAAAGCACATGCCTTGATTGCTCTTTCAGTGAAACGGGTTATTATCCCTCATATTCGGTCTTGCAAGACAGCTAAGCAAGCATGGGATCAGCTTGCATCCTTGTATCAGGTGCGGAATGAGGCGAGGGTTGCCTATCTCCGCAGGCAATTGAAAGATTTAAAGCTTGATGAGGGTGGTAACATGGATGCCTATCTCACTAATGTGAAGGATTTGAAAGAGCAGTTGGCCAACATTGATGAGATTATGCCTGATTCTCAGCTAGTTTCTAATACCCTTGATGGGTTGCCTGATTCATATCAAGGCTTTGCTACTACATCGAGGTTGGTTGCAGGGGGTGATGCCAATCATTTCTCATTTGACCAGCTTGTTGCTCTTCTTCTTCAGGAGGAGCAAAGCTGTGTGAATCGCCACGCTACTATGGCTAGTGATCAAGCATTTGCTGCCCATCATAAATACAAAGGTAAAGGCAAGGTTTCAGCTTGTAAGCTCTCTCATTCCCATGCTGATCATTCACATGGTGCCTCTTCTTCAGGGGATCACAAAAAGAAGAAGAGATGTAACTATTGCAGGAAACCTGGGCATGATATTTCTGAATGCAGAAAGCACATAGCATCTGAAAAGAAAAAGAAAGAGTCTGGTCTTGCAGTATCTGGTTCTTCTAGTGCAGAAGATCGACATGAGTCCGCTTATTTCGCACAAGACCACCATTGGGCTTTCTTGGTTACATGTCAATATAATCCTGATGTTCATGATGCTTATATGGCAGTTTCAGATGTTCGTGATGCTTGGTTCTTTGATAGTGGTGCTAGCAAGCACATCACTTCCTACAAGAAGTTATTCAGCTCATTGGAGCTTACATCTAAGGGGGGCAGTGTCACATGTGCCAATAATGTATCATATACCGTGAAAGGTATTGGGCAAGTTGCTCTTACTTCTGTCTCTGGTGATATTGTCACTCTAGAGCATGTGCTTTATGTCCCAGGCATTCGTAAGAACCTCATTTCTATTTCAACCATTGCCACATGTGGCTTTCAGGTTATTTTTGATGGTGTGAGGTGTGCAGTGTATGATGTTACACATGCCTCTACCCTGGTTTTGACTGGCACATTGTCTAGCAGTCTTTACAGACTTGATGCTTATGACAGATGTTCAGATGATGATGCTGCACATGCCTTTGCTATTGATTCTACCATGGCAGATACTCATTTGTGGCATGAGAGGTTTGGACACCTCAGTTTTGGAGCCCTGGTGGTGAAGTTATATAAGGAAGATATGGTTGTGGATCTTCCCAAAATGCATATGCCTACCAAACATGTTTGTGAACCATGCTTACTTGGGAAGATGCACCGTGCTGCGTTTCCCAAGGATGGGAGAGTTGGTGATTCATGTAAGCTTTATCTAGTTCATAGTGATGTTTGTGGACCCATGAGGGTTGCAGCTCTTGGGGGGTTCTACTATTTTGTTACTTTTATTAATGATTTCACTAGGTACACTTGGATTTTCGCATTGAAATCCAAGTCTGATGTTTCTTCATGCTTCAAGCACTTTATTGCCTTGGCTGAGAATGAGAGTGGGCTGCACATTGCTCATAGTAATACAGACAAGGGGCATGAATACATATTGAAGGAGTTTGCTATTTTTTTGGCTTCCCGTGGCATTAATCATCGATGCACGGTGCCTTATACTCCTCAACAGAATCCCATGGCTGAGCGGAAGAATAGATCAACAATGGAAATTGCCATATACATGTTGAAAGGCAAACATTTGCCTAATAAGTTGTGGTTGGATGCGGTCATGTGTGCAAATTACATCTTGAATAGATGTCCTACAAAGGCATTGCAGACTATCACACCTTATGAGGCTTGGACGGGTCGTAAGCCTCGCATTTCTTACATGAGGACTTTTGGATGCTTAGCTTATGCTCATGTGCCTTCACAGAGACGCACTAAGTTGGATGATAAAGCTGCTAAATGCATTTTTCTTGGATATAGTTCAGAGAGCAGGGGCTATAAGCTATATCAGCCCCGCACAGGCAAGTGTTTTGTCAGTCGGGATGTTGTGTTTGATGAATCTTCCACTATGCCTTTGCTGGACTGTCAAAAACAGCCCGTTGTTGATGCCCCAGACATATTTGACAGCTTGATGCCTTTGTTTCCATCCGATGCTCGGGATGATGTTCCATCTGAGGTTGTCCCTCCTCCATTTGTTGGTCATTTACAGCCCCATGTGCATGCAGAAATTCAGCCTGATATGCCTATCATTGATCAGGATCATTTGCACCGGGCTCTTGACCAGGAAAGAGCAGAAATTCAGGAGCCTAAAAAGGTACCCTGTTGGTTCCTTGACACATTAAAAGACAGCAAACAAGACACTCCTCTGCCAGCCCGTACAAGAGCAGCGGTCCGGAAAGAGCATGCTAATTTTGTTGCTTATGCTTTGGTTGCTACAGCATGCAATGAAGAGCCATTGTGTCATCAAGATGCCTTTCAGAATGATTGTTGGATGAAGGCCATGCAAGCTGAATTGGATTCTATCCATCAAAATAGCACTTGGGAGTTGTGTGATTTGCCTTATGGCAAGAATGCAGTTGGAACTAAGTGGGTTTATTCAATTTGCTAGCAATGAGGGGGGCATTTTGATGTCACAATCCAAGTACATTGGACAGCTTTTGCAGCGTTTTTAGTTCGAGGATTGCAAGCCAGTATCCACACCATTAGAGACTGGTTTTCACTTCTCTTTTGAGGATGGCAGCGGTACATGTGATGTCACTCTCTATCAGCAAGCAGTTGGTTGTTTGATTTACCTATGCCATACGAGACCTGATCTACAGTATGTAGTCTCACAGTTGAGCAGATATATGCACAGCCCATCTATGCACCATTGGTATTATGTGAAGCGTGTTTTCAGATATCTTAAAGGTACTCAGCATTTAGGCCTTCTTTATGGAGCTGATACTTCACTTGTCATGCATGGATTCACTGATAGTGATTGGGCTGGTTGTTCTGACACTCGTGTGTCACATAGTGGCAACTGTTTTATGCTTGGTACTTCATGTGTTTCTTGGTTCAGTAAGAAGTAGAGTACAGCTGCTACTTCTAGCTGTGAAGCTAAGTACAGAGCGGCTTTTACAGCTACAAACTTGCAGATCTTTGTGCATGTCAAACTGCTCCTACCGTCATCTTCACTGATAGTCAGAGTGCTTTGGCTGTTGTACGGAATCCAGTTTTCCATGCTCGCACAAAGCACATTGAGGTTCACTATCACTATGTCAGAGAGCGATTATCAGCAAGTGATATTGAGTTGTCTTATGTTCCCATTGAAGACAACTTGGCAAATCTTTTTACAAAGGCTCTAACTCGACCTAAGTTTGAGGCTTTTGGGCAAGCTTTAAACTTAGTACCTTTTGTAACTTGATCTGTTGTACTCTGTACAGTCATAGGTTGCTATATTCTACAGGACGAACATGTGAAACCATGACACTAGATATTTAGGTATCCTAAGCCATGTCTAGGATACTTCAGTCTATACCATGGAGGGGGGTTTGTAGGCTATCTCATGGGCTATCCATAGATGCTACTTATACCTTGGTATGAGCCTTGTAGGCCTAGTTATAGTTAGTTAGGACTATTGGTATAGTTAGTTTATGTACCATCTAGGTCAGCTAGGATACTTAGTCCAGTTAGGGCAGTTAGCCCTAGGGTTTTGTTATGTTGGCTCTCCCTTGAGCCTCCACACTTCATTTTTGCAGCAATCTATTACAGCATCTCGTTTTTCTCCATTGTGCTTCCATTTTTGAGCTTCCATTGCTTCCAACATCCAACAATTTGACCTCAGCGATTCATAGTGATGTTGATTTGGTGGGTACGACTGGTGATGTCCCCTAACTTGATTCATAGTGATGCTGATTTGGTAGGTATGACTAGTGACGTCCCTTAAGTTTTCTCCAAGGTATTGTGGTCCATTCACAATACTTCAGAGGATTGGTGAGAGTTTGTTTAAAGGTTGTCTTTACCAAAATGATGTAGGGTGCATCTAGTATTTCATTTTAGACCTTTGAAGAAGCGACCACTTGAAGGTGATAGTCTAGTAGGAGAAAAGCTTCTGGTAGAGTTGATTGAACCCTTGGTGCTTCCACATGAGCCATAAAGAATTCTCGATGTTAAAGAAAGGTGTGTACGTGGCATACAGCTATTCAAGGATATTTAGTGAAGTTGTAAGCCTGTTCAAAGGAGAATGCTACCTGGGAAAGTGTAAGCAAACTCAGAAAGCAATTTCCTAATATTATTGCCAAGGACATGAAGTCTTCCTATGTTTCATCAATAATAGTGTGGTGGGGCATTACCCCTAGGAGGGAGTATCTTTGGTTGGTGCCTGGTTAGGATAGTTAGGGCAGCTAGTACTAGCCTCAAGTCCTAGACATGTTAAGTGACGTGAGTGGACTAGTGCATAATGAAAGTAGCCGGAGGACGTTTTGGTGCATGTGTTGGCCTCTAGAGTGAGAGAATCATTAGATGACAGCAGACAGCAAGGTGGAAACTCCTTACACTTCCGTTAGAGCTGGTCTGTGGGTAGAGGTTCAGGTTAACAATGCATCAAGGCAGGTCCACATTGACAAAGATTGTTTTCTATTCTCCATTTCCATGGTTCTAAATTTTCTCCATGGAGTTGTTTCACATTCCTTACATCCAACGAATTCCACCTCAAATTCACCAACAGCAATGCACAGGATTACCCCTATGGAAAGGCAAGCTAGGCAAGGACACTGCTATTTATTGGCTGGTATCATGTGGTCAGCCATCACATACTCCCATGTATTGCATTGCTGTGATACCATGCAAGGGAAGTGCAAGAGCTGCAACAAAACCTCTTTCCAATTGTAAGTAAGTCATTCAAACAAGAACAAGACTAAAAACCAGATCTTTGAAAAAGGAAAGTTGGAGAAAAATGTGCAGTTGTTGCAGTGTACATTTGCAGATTTTAGCTTTTGTTTTTGCTAATTATTTCTGCTAGCTTCAATATCTCTACACTTAACAGCAGATTCTTACAATGTTTCCTTCTCTTCTATCATATTATGATGATCTGTAACTGGTCTGAGGCATTATATCTAATCAACCCATGCTTTGTGGTCCTTGCTGCTTACTCTGAAATGCAAAGTACTCTCTTTTTCATGCATGCTTCAAATGTTGTTTGTTTTCTTACATTATGCAGTAGACAAGAGTGTAGGGATAGAGAAAGTGACATAGGATATGGCCCTTTAATGGGAAAGAGCGCCCATAATGGTATTATGTTGACTTTTGCTCAAGCACACAGCCATGCAACATGTGTATGAAGTGAATGTGGGTGAGGTGAGTGAATGTGAATGACGAGACACACCATGAGACATGAAGATGCTCACGCCTCTTAGTGGCACCACTCTTACTCAATTGGGATAGGCTTAAGCCCAATTAAATGACTAAGGTTCCCCCCTTAAGGTCTTGGACTTTATAAAAGTGCACTCTAATGTGTCTATCCCCAACTCGGTGTCTAATGGATGACTTTTTTTATTTCATTAATAAAAAAAAGTGTTACATGTTCAAGTTTAGTGGCTTCAGTTCGACAGGCCAATCTACTTAGATGATTCACTGCCATAACTTGGTCGGTGTCCGTCATAAATATAAACATACTCGCACCATCGAATTGGTGCATGATGTAATAATGTTCTATTTTCTACTGATTAACAAAATAGTCCATTTTCCTTTGACATACTCTAACAATAGGAATGATATTAACTAAAGGGTAATGTTCCCTATGTAGAGAGTTACAGAGTCTTATCAACACAATTGACTCCACCACTGAGTCATGAAATTGTTTGTTGAATGACAATGTTGTCGTATGGTAGTAACTGCCGATCATTAAGGGTAGGGTATTCATGGTTACCACCTGTCAGAACTTGCTTTGATTCTCAATTTATGTAGCAGTTTTACTACCTATTGACGACTGTTTTGATATGCTACATAGATGTTAAACAAACACCTTCAAGGCTCCACTGAAATACAGAAGTAAGTGGACTTATAACTATAGAACAGCTGGATAGCTCTTCTGTACTATGATGATATAGATTTCACTTGCTTCTTAAGCTTGGCTGTCTTTCTATGTTTTCCAACAGTATTATAGAGAAATGACACCATTCTCCCTGCATTGGAGAACTGTTGTAGGCTTTCCCCTGTTATGACTGCCATTTTTCTTTTAAAAAACCCATTCATTTGTTAGAATGGGTCTCTTAATGCCTGCAGATAGTATCACATAATATGCCATGTTGTCTTTAATCCTTCCTATTAAAGATGCATCTGGATGCCAAAAACTCTTGCTTGTTTTACCGAGTTTTAATTCTCTTTTTCTTTGCCCTTCAAAGTTATTTTAATATTTTACATGATCATTCCTGCAGACGCTTTTCAAAGTGTTATTTATAGTTGCTTCCCACGTCTTGTCATCTTAGCACTTAGTGCATTGCAATTGATGCAGTTTTACAGTCAATCCTAAGCGACGCATTAGGCAACACAATGGAGAAATCACCTTCGGTGCTTGGAGAACAAAAAGGAAGCGCCCCTGGGAAATGATATTGTGCCTTCATGGATTTCCGTCCCAAGTAGATGCTTTGCAGGTACCCACGTTTTTTCTCTTTCTTTTTGTGGGGGGGGGGGGGAGGTAAGGAATTATAGGCATTTGTCTTTTCCGTTTCTTATAACTAGTAGCGTATGATCAGATCCATGGATAACATGTTGAGAGTCAATTTGGGAACTGAATCGCACATTTGAAATCTACAATCCTGTTGGTACTTAAGAAACGACTTATTAAATACACGTTGCATACATATAAATTATTATGTTGTGTGTCTGATGAAACTTACATGATTGTTTGTTTGAATTTGCAACATAGATGTGCCTTTATCATATATCCAATCTTTTATATTCTTTTGCTGTGGATAACGATGAGAAGAGTTGAGAAGCTTTCAAGGAATTCGTTAATTTTCTTACGTTAATCAATCAGGTGCCCTTGGCTAAGGTTTTGTCTAGCATGCAGTAACTTGGAAATTTTGGTGATGAGCATCAGTCTGTTGTAATCAACCTTCAAGTGGATAGTTTTGTATGGAATGGCCCGTTTTTCTTTTAGTTTCAAAAGAGAGTTTGTTTGAGTATACTTGTGCTTTCTAAGTTAGAAATGTATTTTTGCCTCTTTGCAGAAACGAGACATAAGTGTAAAGTGCCTTTTAACTTTTTATGTTTTAAATAAGAGAGAGAGAGAGAGAGAGATTCTAGTTTTTTGGAAGTTTTTGTTTCTTGACTTGCTTGTTTATTTTTGCTTAAGTCACCTGCTTCGTTTCTTCTTTATTTCTTGTTTTCATTCTCTTTTGTTTATTTGACGTATTTTAGCAAGCACTGGGTTTGCCCAAGAGACTCCGCGGGTCTTTAGAAACCCAGTATAGCTGCTTATGCTTGGGCACTGATGACGACATAAGTGTTGCTTTGCTTGCTAAGTATGTCTTCCTTTTGCTTTTCATAAAAGTTTTTGTTTACCGCTTTTTTCTTCTCTTTCATTTTCTCTTTTATTTTCTTTGTAGATTTTTGATCTTTAGAACAACAAAAAATTCTAAATTTGTATGATTGGACTTATTCTAGTCTTACAAAGGTATATTGTATGGAATGGCCAATCACTAGTATGCTTTATGCTGTCATTACAGTTCGAGTGGGCATGGCAACACCCAATGAAATCTTTGGCTGTAAGGGGAGCAGCTGCTGGGCTTAAATCATTGCGAGGAGTTGGTGCGAAAGTCAAGCTGGTGTACACAATGCTCAACCTACCTGAATGGAAGAAGTATGAACCCTCACTCGGACTTCAATCTTGGCTTCTGATATTGCTCATACACTCAGAGTGGCCTTTTAGGTTATCCTCCTGTGCTCTTCTCGATCAAACTAAAGAACAAATACTGTGGAAACAACCGTGTAGAAGTAGCTATGAAATCTGCATTGATGACAGATGTCATGTATGTATGACTGTCTGAAACTCTCACCCATTCCATGTACACATGTTTTGTTTGTTGTGCAGGTTGGATCTTACCATAAACTTTGTGTCGACAGAGCATTTAGCATTTGCAAAAGGTTGTCCAGGCCTACCTCCTCAAGTGCAGGTCACGATCGGACCTCTAGAAGATCTTCCTTGCTACAGATATTCGTATTCAGTGTCTGATGTTTGTGACGATAAGTGTGTACCTGCTGCTCAAGAAGATGATGGTTACAGTACTGGTGATGCCACATGCAGGGATGAACACATTGAACAGAAGGGCAGTCCTATTACTAATTGCAGAGATGATGTGTTACCTGAACAAGAGTCCGTTCATGTGTGTGGAATATTGGTCGGTCTCTCTGATGTGGTTGCTGGTAAGAGAACAGGCTGCAAAGAAAAAGTAGCTACTGGATTTAAGAAGCCACGGAGGGAAGGAGCTTCTCTTGCTGGGCCAAAGAAAAGGGGCCGTCCTAGGAAAACAGAGCATGGTGAACAGGAAAGAGAAGGAAATCTTAAACATAACATTAGCCCAGCAAAAAAGAAGAAAATTATTTCAAGAGGTCAGCAAAAGACTACTAAAAAAGGATGCAAATGCAAAGACCAGTCTCCTGATGGCAAAGGTGATTTGTTTGCACGAAGGCGCATTGTGTTTGCAGACGAGTGCGAGAACTCTTCTCTGTCACTTCAAAAGACCATCGGCAATGAAAGTGACGAGGCTCAAATAAAGTTCGCAAAGACACAAAATGCAACTCCCTCACCATCGTCGTCCTTATTATCTTTAAGTGAATCACAGATTGCACAAATTGAGCCTGATACCAGTAGGAAGAACTCAATTCATACTATTTTACCAGAGTTGCAAGAAGGGATTATTTCTGCAGGATACCAGGGTTCTGACATCAATATCTCTAAGCATGCTATGGGAGGGTCGTCGACCCCTTCTTGGACACCTTCAAATGTCTCTCCCCAGGGTTTAGAAGAGAGAACTGCTGGGAAAGAGCTGATGAATTCTTCAAGGAACATTCCCAAATTTCTGCCTTTGTGGTCTCCCTCTTCTGCAAATGCTGCCTCCACAAGCTCTTGCTTATCGAAGTTCATCCTCGGAGATGATCACAGTATCCCATCATCATCAGAGATTTCTTTGTGCCCATTGGTGGCTCAACCATTCTCTGGTTCTGAATCAAGAAATTACTCATCACTGCAAGGATCTCCAATATTCCCTTCTGTTCAATGCTCATTCATACCTATTTTATCTACTCCTGAAAGCATACAGCATGAAGTGATTGATCTTACAAATTCACCTAGCCAATAGCCAGCATCCCAATTTGACATGAAGATTTATAAGAACAGAAACACCACAGTACAACTATAGGTTGTGTGTAAATTTGAAGCTATACGTGGTTTAATTTCAAGATGATATTGAAAATACAAGTTATATGTTGCAACTGTACATGTGTGAACCTTACGTCTCTCTCTCTCTCTCTCTCTCTCTCTCTCTCTCTCTCTCTCTCTCTTTCAATTGTACTATGTGACTATTGGACTCCAGTACATTTGATACACAACTTAGATCAACCAGGGCCAGCTATCTTTAAACTTAAGAATACTCAACATAGGCAACATACCTTCAGATCCATCAGACGAGTTGTTTGATAAGTCTCAGCCTTGGATTACATACTTTTGCCTACTTTCAGAAACAAGGAGGTCGATTACTCTAAATGGCATCACCTCTGCCCAGCATCATGAGACGTAAAGAGCAGGCAATCATTTCTGCCTTTTTGGCCCTAGTTATCAGGCTGTTGCTACATTGGCCACATGTGCATGTATTCACCTAGGTTGTGAATAAGAGCTTATAAAATCATATGCTTCATGGTGATCGATATCAAGAATTTGACTAAAAATGTTCACTCTTTCATGATACATAGCAAAGATATTTCCGTGCACCCACGTATGTATGCATGCCTACACACGCGCGTGTGTTGGGGGGGGGCGGGGCTTGGGATGCAATTGCGGTGGGGGGAATATATGTCTCTGCTCTTCTCTCTCTTAGAGAGAGAGAGAGAAAGAAAAAAAGTTTATTAAAGTCTTCGGAAGACCAATGGGTCTATGAGATTGTGAAAAACCTGATACAATGAGCTATGGTAGTGGAGCTACTAAACGAGCATCCACACCAATGCAGAATGCAAAAAAATGCAAAATGGTAGTACTAATTCCTAAGTACAACATAGTCATATCTCGACTATATATATCAATCTCAGCATCATCATCGACATCATCATAACCATCATCATCATCAGCAGCAGCAGCAGCAAGACATCAAGATGGATGAGGCTGTGGAAGTCGAGGCATGAGGTCAGCAATAGAGCGATGTCGCCTCCCTAAGGATGCAGTCCTAGTACATCTCCTGGTCGTAGCTCTGCATCTAACTAGGGCCACTGTGACTCCCGTCGGTCGGGCTCTGACCCTAAATAAGGAGGGGATGTCCCCAAGTATGATCTGTGAGTCAACCCTCTGTCTGAGCTGTCAGGTCACAGAGAGAGAAAGAAAGAAAGAAAGAAATTTTATTAGTGTCTTCGGAAGACCGACGGGTCTATGAGACTGAAAGAAAACCTGATACAAATCACATTAAGGATGGAGCTACTGAAACGAGCATCATCACCCATGCTGAATCCTAAGTCTGATCATACATAATCAAATCAAATACATCTGGATGTAACAATGAAAAGAAAAGGACTGGAGCGGAGCAGAATCCTCCGTATGTCATGTCGCCCTAGCTGGTGCATAGCCGGTGATGGGACGCTGGTGCCCGTCAAGGGATGCTATATGTCTTGGTTTCCTGGACGAGGTTCGACACAAGACCAGAGCCACTGTGACTCCCATGGGACGTATCCTGGGTCTAAACAATGGCGGGAGGTCCCCCAGAGTGATCTGTGTGTCCTCTCGATGTCTCGTGTGTCATGCTGTGGTCGTCGGGTCGGGTTCTCTGTCATGTCTATGGCTAGAGACTAGACGATCAATGTCACTCGATGGGAAGAACTCTGTGATCCTGCTCTGAGAGGTGTCTGATGATGTGGCCAAGCCTCGTCGCCTGAGTAAGTACTCTCTGTGTCGGACCATCTCGTGAATGAAGGCTGCGAGGCATCTCTGATCGGGGTAGGCGAGGAATCTGGAAAGGAGCCCGGAGCTGTCTCTGAAGAGGCAGTGGTAGCGACCTCGGATCTTCTAGTACACTGGGCACCTGCAAATTAAATGCTCCTCCGACTTGACCTCTCGACAGTCGCACAATATGCATAAGCGATGCTCCCTAGGAATCCCCTCTGCTCTGTCGCTCTCTATGCGGAGGCGGTGTGATGATACCCGAAACATTCCGATGGAGATCCATAGTGAGTGAGGTTATGAAGCTCAGTGTACCCCGATGGTGTGATGAATCCCTCCTCCGAAATAGGAAGATAGTAATCTCTGTAGAAACTCAGCTTCACTGGAAGCTCCCTCGGCTCCAACTAGGTCCTAAAGGTGTGTAGCTGCAGGAGATCCTCACAAATGACCTGGTTGGTGTGTGGCCCGATCGGGATGGTGTGTGGCCCGATCGGGATGGTGGGTGGGGGTACTGGAGAGGCATCTAAAATGTACTGAAAAGGAGGTATCCTATCGATGTGGAACCCTAGTGTCACAAACCATCTGTGAGTCCGTGCATACCAGCATCGCTCGTCTCCCTCTGCTGCCAACCTCATGGAGGAATCGAGAGCTAACCATGGCAACCTCTGTCTCCCTGATGTGCAATCCCCATATGATCTAACCCGGTGTAGATATATAATGGTCTGAAAGGCTGCATCTAGCTGGAGTGGAGAAGCACCAAACTCGGCCTGAATGATCTAATGTGGTACAGACCGTTTCCGTCGGATCATCCGTGAGAGCATGAGGATCTGCAGGCGCTCCACCCGTGTCCACTCTATCTCTGACATGTCAGGCCCCTAACAACGGCTGGTTGGACCAAGGAGTTGAAGAGAAGAGCCTTGGTCCGAGGGTCCTGGAAGTGGGAGTGGAAGCATTGTCTCTCTAGCTGGCTAGTGAGGCGTATCCCCTGCTCAGTCTGCCCTGCATCGCTAGTCTCATCGTGAAGATCGGGCCGGAGAAGATGACCCCCAAGTAACTATATGAGGATACGATCTCAACTGGTGACCCACCGAAAGTAAAAGTAAACTGCTTTCGTAGCATGTTTGCTCGAGAGGTGTTAAAGATCATGACCTTGGTCTTGCCAAGTTTGACCTCCAAATCATGGGATAAACAAAAAGCTTGCAGTGCATCCAAGTGTCGTTGGAGCCCCTCGGGTGTGGACGACAAGAGTGCCACGTCATTTGCATAAAGAAGAATCCTGATGATGATCCCGGCAAGTGAGCAACCGATCCCTCCGAACGCCCCCATGAAAGTCTCAAGCTCATCGATGTAGAGGCCAAACAGGGTCGGTGATAACGGACAACCCTGTTTGACTCCTATGGTACTCAAGATCTCACCTGTCCAACCTGCGCTTGTCTGAACTCGGCCTAAGACTCTCTCATGCAGTGCCATGACTGCCCATATGATCTCCTAATCAAATCCCAGTGTCTATAGGGGTGTGATGAGACGAGCTCGAGGTACTGTGTCAAAGGCTTTGCGAAAATCCACAAAGCAGCAATATACCCTCTCCTTCCGTGATCTAGCCTCCTCAATGACACTCGTGAGTGTGAGTATGTGATCCATAGTCCCATGGTCTCGCCTGAAACCGGCCTGATCCTTTGCTCTGAGCCCTCTCATCTCTGCGAACAGGCGGACCGCGAACAAGCTGACCGACGCATCTAATATAGCTGCATAGATCTTGGAC
>NC_141624.1:4928899-5073899 GCF_047967505.1 Dipteris shenzhenensis | reverse complement strand
GAGACCACTCCTCTTCCTCCGCTCGGTGACACGTGGCACTCTTGCACCGAACCTCTCTCCGAACCTCTAAACTTTCTTCCCGAGCCACTTTCCTAACCGCCAAATCTTCTCCACATGGTAGGTATGGTATTTCTCTCCTTAAGAAATAGTAAGATGAACGGCAAGTATGTCCCCCCAAGTACGCATAGCTTCCTACCAAATCTCTTCAGCTTCAACTATAACACCTTTTCTTTTTCATTTCCACAGCCGGATCTAGTAGCAAGAGCACCAACAACCGACTCTCCACCCTTGCCTGCCTTAGCAGCGCTTCCTCACCTCCTTGTTTCTCATGTTTCTCGCCTCCGTTGCTTTTGTCAGCTTTCTTGTATCTTTTGCTATTCACTTCATGATCTGTTAAATGTTTGCTCCTCTTGCATTCTTCTCATCTCCAGCTTACTATCTCCACCAATCTTTCGACTAACTTTGTTCTTAACAAAGCTAGTTGTCTTCCAATAGCTGTGGACTCTTGGTCCAATCTTCATGTTCAAATAGTTGTGATCCAAACCTCCCAGAGAGTCTATGCTTATATGCAACTTCTTCAACTTGAGCAAATAAGCTTCGCAACTACTATCTTCTTGTAGACATCTGTTGTTCAAAATATTCTCTTATTCTCATCGAAGCTGCAGGTCTCTTCTTTCTTGTTGCTTCGAATGACCACTCAATGGAGACTCAGTGTGGACACTGAGAAGCTACATCAAGAAGCGGAATGCAAAGCAGTGTTTAGCGAATGCATTATTGGAACGAGTAACCTGACCCATCTATGACGGGCTATAGACCCACTCTGCTAGATCTCAAGGATGCGATCATAGATTGCATTTAATAAAATTTAAGGTTTCATTTATAAATCTCAAACTTTGAGGAACTTTAAGACAATTTGTGAAGAACTTATACAAACATACCAACATGCACGCGCGTGCACACACACACACACACACATTCAAGAATTTTCAATTGTCATTCATTAAACCAAACTTTTGAACACACACACACACACACCCCCCACTAAATATTAAAATATAAATAAATATCTGTTTATGATGGGGTTAGAGACATACTCCAGTGGGTCTCAAGGTTTGGATCCTAGGGTGCCTTTAATTTCAATGAATAAAAGTATAGCTTTTATTTACAAATCTTAATATATGAAATTTCAAACTGGATCTTTAAATTATTTTCAGTTGGGAAAAAGTGATTTTGGTACCATCTCTCTCTCTCTCTCTCTCTCTCTCTCTCTCTCTCTTTCTCTTTCTCCATGTGAACGTTTACAAATCTCAACATTCGGATGCTTTTTAGTAAGTTTTCAAATCAAACCCTAATAGTGCATTTATTCAAATAAAATGTTTTTTATACTGATAATCTCTCTCTCTCTCTCTCTCTATGTATGCATGTATGTATGTATATATATGTATATCTATATATATATATATATATGCATATGCATATATATGATACACACACACACACACTTGTATATCACAAAATGTGTTCACGTGCTCAAGTGTATGTATGCTCATGTAAATGTGTCTATACATGCATATGTGTATGTGTGCCTATGTATGCGCATAGGTCATAGTGTGTCTACACATATGTGTGTTGGTCCTTTGGGCATGTTTTAGTGTGCACATCTCTATCTATGTGTCCATGGGGTCAATGATGTAGCCAACGGTTGTAGTAGGAGCAACAACTTTAGGGAAATCTCAATTCTCATCTCCTTCCTGTATGATCTCCATGGCTTGACCCTGATCCTCTGAACCCTCCCTCAATTCCACTCCTCTTCTCCCCCCAATATATCATTGTTAGGATCAATGGCACGATGCATCATTGGTAGCTCTGTTCTCCCCCCTAACCCTTCATTCAAAGGAGAAAAATAATAACTCTAGGGCAATCTCAGGCTCAAGGGTGACAAAGACCGACAATGGTTAAGGGGCCTTGTCTGGTTAGAGTGGGGACATAACCATGTGGTCCATAAGATTGTATGATATTGATGGCACATTTCACAGGACCTTGGTAAGGAGAATCCAAAATTGGGGTCAATCATGTGTGTGTATCCTGTGTGTTTGCTCACCCATATAGATAGAAACATACACACGTAGAGACATACATGTATAATAACACCACACATAGAGGCACACTCACACATGCCTAGAGAATCAACATACATGTGTCGAAACACCCTCACAAGTGTATGCATACGTAGATTAAAAAACCTCCACATGTGCATAGATATACATACATACACATGTGCACATGCATGTGTGTAGGGACACTTGGCTTCTCTTCTTCTTCTTTCTTGCCTTTCAAGCATAAGTAGTTCCATTTCCATTTCCATAGCTCCCTCCTCCCTGCTCACTCATCCTTCCTTTTGACCTTTGCAGTTCCCATCTCCATAACCACATTTGTAAATCTCCATCGTCAACTCTCCATATCGCATCCCACAATTGGCATCCCTATAGCTCCTCTCTCTATAGCTTACAATTGCCACCGCAATTCTGCACAACTTCCACTAAATTGTCATAGCTCCATCCCCCATAGCAGTAGCTAGAAGAGGCACCGGCAATAGTAGCATAATGAAGTAGCCAATGGTTGTAGTAAGAGGAGCAACAATGGTAACAACTTTGGGGAAATCTCAATCCTCATCTCCTTCCTCTATGATCTCCATGGATTGTCCTTGATCCTCTAAACCCTCCCTCAATTCTCCATGGATTGACCCTGATCCTCTAAACCCTCCCTCAATTCCTCTCCTCTTCTCCCCCCAATATATCATCGTTAGGATCAATGGCATGATGCATCATTGGTAGGTTCATTCTCTCCCCTAACCCTTCATTCAAAGGAAAAATAATAATATCTCTAGGGCAATCTCAGGCTCAAGGGTGACAAAGACCGATGATAGTTAAGGGGCCTTGTCTAGTTAGAGTGGAGACATAGCCATGTGGTCCATAAGCTTGTATGATATTGATGGCACATTTCACAGGACCTTGGTAAGGAGAATTCAAAATTAGGGTCAATGATGTGTGTGTATCTTGTGGATATCTTGTGTGTTTGCTCACCCATATGAACCAAAACATACACACGTAGAGATATACATGCATAATAACACCACACATAGAGGCACACTCACACATGCGTAGAGAAGCAACATACATGTGTCAACACACCCTCACCCTCACATGTGTATGCATACGTAGATTAAAAAACTTCCACACGTGCATAGATATACATACACACACATGTGCTCATGCACGTGTGTAGGGACACTTGCCTTCTCTTCTTCTTCTTTCTTGCCTTTCAAGCATAAGCATTTCCATTTCCATTTCTTTAGCTCCCTCCTCCCTCCTCCTTCTTCCTTTCTACCTTTGCAGTTCCCATCTCCATGTCCGAATTCCCACATTTGTAAATCTTTATCATCAACTCTCCATATCACATTCCACAATTGGCATCCCTATATCTCCTCTCCCTATAGCTTGCAATTGCCACTGCAATCTGCATGACTTCCACTGAATTGTCATCCCCCATAGCCGTAGCTAGAAGAGGCACCTGTAATAGTAGCATGTAATGAAGTAGCCAATGGTTGTAGTAGGAGGAGCAACAATGGTAACAACTTTGGGGCAATCTCATTCCTGTCTGGTCTCCATGGATTGACCCTGATCCTCTGAACCCTCCCTCAATTCCTCTCCTCTTCTCCGCCCTATATATCATCGTTAGGATCAATGGCATGATGCATCATTGGTAGGTCTATTCTCTCCCCTAACCCTTCATTCAGACGAGAAAAAATAATAACTCTAGGGCAATCCTAGGCTCAAGGTGACAAAGATCGACGATGGCTAAGGGGCCTTGTCTAGTTAGAGTGGGGACATAGCCATGTGGTCCTTAAGCTTGTATGATATTGATTGCACATTTCACAAGATCTTGGTAAGGAGAATCCAAAATTGGCTAAAGCACATTGCAACTTGGGATTCTCTGTCTTCTCTCCTCTCTCCCTAGCTATCTAGCCACCCCCTCCTCTCTACCTCTCTCGATTCCCCTCATAGCTTCATGGACCCTCTAGTCTCTCTCCCTTTATAACCGTCACCCCCTCCTTGTAGTAACTACTCTCTCAACCCCCCTCACCTTTGCTCCACCTTTCCCTCCCCTCCTTGCAACTAATGAATTGTTAGCCTCCTCACATCCCCGCTCCTCATCATTGCTCCCTAATCTCACATCACCTCGTGGTTGACCATCACCTCCCCACTCCTTGTGGCTCCTCTCCTCACCTCCTCTATTCTCATGGCCTTGCCTCCGCTCACCACCCCTCCTTCTGCGACTCCTCTCTCAGTGTCTATCCCTCAATGCTCTCTCTCTCTCTCTCTCTCTCTCTCTCATCGCTCTCTCCCATCTATCTCTCTCCCTCCCTCTCTCCTCTCTCACTCTCTCTTCTCCCTCCATCTCTCTCTCTCTCACACACACACACACACACACACACACACATGCATGCATGTACACATGTACACAAACACATGCATGCATGTACACACACACACACACTTCCTACATTTCTCTCTCCGTGTGCACGTGCACACACACACACACACATTGTCCCTAATTCTTAAAAATTTTGTTAAATTCTTAACTTTTTTATAAGTATTTTTCTTTCTTTTTTCCTTTAATTTTTTCTTATGCTAATTTCATTACAATTTTTTTAATTTCCTTTCTAAATTCCTCTACTTTTTATTAGTATTCTCCCTTTCTCCGAAATGTTACCAAATTTCCTTAGGTTTTTCCTTTTTCTCTCTAATTATTTCATAATTATTTCTATCTGTTTCCTAATTTTTAAACTTATTTCCTAAAGTACCTCTTTATTAAATCTAAACTAACCCCCACGGCCCTTTCTTCCCCCTTACACCACATGGCATTAACATGGCCACCTTCCCAAATTGGTCCCCATCGTCCCGACTCCCCTCCCCGACTAACCCTCCCTTCTCTTAGTATTTTTCTATTTAATATTTAATTTTGTTTTAAAAAAATTACGATCCCTTTATCTCCTAAATATTTATTTGCTCTTAAAAGTTTCCACTTTTTCTCTTAAAATAAAATTTCCCTATCTGCCTAAATTATCCTATGGCCTAACATTTGTAACCTACCTACCCCCGACTGCGCTGCTGCCCTTTTTTTCACTGTGCATGCCTCAAGGTGTATGCTATCCTCGAGCTCCCCAACCCCCTCTCCTTAGTCTCCCACTTGATCCTCCCGACTACCCCTATCAACCCCTATTTAAACCTCTCCCTCACATGCTCAAAGTCCCTTCCACGTCGCATGCTGGCCCTCTGCAAAAAAGCTTGGTGCTTTGCATTTGGGTCTTCTCTCTTGTTGACAGCCCCACGATAGCACGCCCCTCTACGCCTATCCGATCATGTCCCCCATTCTAATTACTCTAGCCTAGTGCCCCGCTTCACCAAGTTTGCATGCCATGCTGCCTTTTGTGGTACTACCGCATGCATGGATACGACAGTACGCTCCTCGACTGCTGCTCCGCAATGGGATTATGGACAGAGGTTCTTTACCTATGTACTTATTTGATATTATAAACTCTATGTTTTTGGCTATCCCCACCCCCTATCTAAAATTAATTTTCCTTAATACATACATTCCTAGAACCCTGCCCCCCCTCTCCATATTCCGTCTCTCCCAGTATTCCCAGTTATTTTTTCCCCCTTGGTTTAAACAACCCCTTTTATAAGCCTAACTTATATATCTATTTCTAAAATTTTCCCCTTATTAAAAAGAAAACAACCCCCTTTATAATTCTAAGCTATCTAGTTAATTCTATTTCCTCCCCTATTTTCTATATATTTCTAGCTTATGCCATTGATCTTTCTTTCCCTCCTTACCCTCAAATTCCTACAAATTCCCCCACTACTCTCTTTATAATTCCCCCTTCAATTCATATTGTGCATTGGACGATTGTTAGCTTGGTTACATACTCATGGTATACTCTCTCTTTTAAACTTCTTCTCTCTACATTAATCATGTTTTAAAAGTTATGTTTTAACTTTGTATGCATATTCTTGTACTCTACATGCTTCTAGAAGATCCTAATCTCTACAAACTGATGCTAGCTATGTTGCTTATGAGTCCAATGGTATGTACATAATGTGGGCATATTTTAAATGGTTTGAGCAGTCTGTGTAACTAGACCTTTGTCTTCCAAGGGCCCCTCTAAACTTTGTTCACCTCGTTCTCCCCTTGATATATCCCAATTAAAATTTCCCCCCCTGATTGATTGCCAAGTAATTGTTCTTACCCTCCATTTTCTCATTGTTTATAATTTTCTTTTTCTACACGGTTCCACACCTAACCACTCAACCTAACTAGGTACATTATACAGTTGACCCAAGCCACACTTGAACAAACCCATATTCTTCTCACTTAAATTTTTACATCGTGCTGGTTCAGTTTATGGATAAGCTTCTAATTTATTGTGACCCCAATAACAAGGGAGGAGTGTTTATGACACCTGTCTTCCCAACTTAAGTTAACCTGGTTCTTATCACGTTTTTTTATTGGATAGTGGCAAGTATGCATATTCTCCTCCAATAAATAAGATGCTTATCAAGACTGCACCGGCATTGTTATTGTTTTTTACAATTTTGTACCAACTTTTGGTTTGATAAAACAAACCATGTAGTAAATAATTTTTTATCCACCCTTATTTGAGCTTCGTGTGCCATGTTGTTAAAAGGTTTTTTATTTCAAACACACACACACCCAAACCTTGTTAACCTTTGGTCGGGTTAACCATGTGCCACGTTGGTAACCCTTGGCTGGGTTGCCACATGGCACATGCCATGTGCCACATTGCTCGTTAAACCTTTATCAGGGATGAGATTCTTATACAACTCTTCTTGAGGTAAGACATCCCTTTCAAGCTGCACTCTTTGGTGGAATTGTCATAACTATGCAATCGTGGTGCCAGGTGCATGATTGTTTCAAGATAGTTATGGTAATTTCAATATGTGTCAAATTACATTAAATGATTTGATGATCACATAAGAAAAAACCACTTAGAAACACTTACGATATAATCCCTTTTTTAATAATTATAAAGAGGCTTCCTCTTTTTGGGTGTGAGGTAGGACACCACTTGATGGGTGTCTTGCCCCCATCCTGTGGTGTCCCCCTGGGTAAGGGTGGGCACACACACACACACACACACACACACATTGTCCCTAATTCTTAAAAATTTTGTTAAATTCTTAACTTTTTTATAAGTACTTTTCTTTCTTTTTTCCTTTAATTTTTTCTTATGCTAATTTCATTACAATTTTTTAAATTTCCTTTCTAAATTCCTCTACTTTTTATTAGTATTCTCCCTTTCTCCGAAATGTTATCAAATTTCCTAAGGTCTTTCATTTTTCTCTCTAATTATTTCTATCTGTTTCCGAATTTTTAAACATATTTTAAACTTATTTCCTAAAGTACCTCTTTATTAAATCTAAACTAACCCCCATAGCCCTTTCTTCCCCCTTACACCACATGGCATTAACCCGCCTTCCCAAATTGCTCCCCATCGTTTGACTCCCCTCCCCAACTAACCCTCCCTTCTCTTAGTATTTTTCTATTTAATATTTAATTTCGTTTTAAAAAATTTACGATCCCTTTATCTCCTAAATATGTATTTGCTCTTAAAAGCTTCCACTTTTTCTCTTAATATAAAATTTCCCTATCTACCTAAATTATCCTATGGCCTAATGTTTGTAATGTACCTACCCTAACTGCACTGCTGACTGCACTACTACCTTTTTTCCACTGTGCATGCCTCGAGGTGTATGCTATCCTAGGGTTCCCCACCCCATTCTCCTTAGTCTCCCTCCTAACCCTCCCGACCACCCCTATCACCCCCTATTTAAACTCTCCCTCACATGCACGTTGGCCCTCTGCAAAAAAGCTTGGTGCTTTGTGTTTGGGTCTTCTGCCCCGTGACAACATGCCTCTCTATGCCTATCCGTTTGTGCCCCCCATTTTAATTACTCTAGCCTAGTGTCCCGTGATAGCACGCCCCTCTATGCCTATCCACTCGTGCCCCCCATTCTAATCACTCGAGCCTAGTGCCCTGCTTTGCTAAGTCTGCATGTCGTGTTGCCTTTTATGGTACTACACATGTACCGCATGCATGGATACAACACTAGGCTACTCAACTGCTGCTACTCCGCAATGCGACCATGGACACAGGTTCTTTACCTATGTACTTATCTCATATTATAAACTCTATGATTTTGGCTATCCTCACCCCCTATCTAAATTTATTTTTCCTTAATACATACATTCCTTGGACCCCCCCTCTCTCCATATTGCCTCTCTCCTAGTATTCCCAGTTATTTTTTCCCCCTTGGTTTAAACAACCCCCTTTATTACCCTAACTTATATATCTATTTTTAAAATTTGCCCCTTATTAAAAACAAAACAACCCCCTTTATATTTCTAACCTATCTAGTTAATTCTATTCCCCCCCTTATTTTCTACATATTTCTAGCTTATGCCCTTGATCTTTCTTTCCCTCCTTACCCTCAAATTTTTACCAATTCCCCCTCTACTCTCTTTATAATTCCCCCTTCATCTCATATTGTGCATTGGACGACTGTTAGCTTGGTTACATACTCATGATCTACTCTCTCTTTTAAATTTCTTCTCTCTACATTAATGATGTTTTAAAAGTTATGTTTTAACATTGTATGTATATTCTTGTACTCTACATGCTTCTAGAAGATCCTAATATCTACAAACTGATGCTAGCTACGTTGCTTATGAGTCCATTGGTATGTACATAATGTGGGATTTTAAATGGTTTGAGCAGTCTGTGTAAATGGCCCTTTGTCTTTCAAGGGCCCCTCTAAACTTTGTTCACCTCGTTCTCCCCTTGATATATCCCAATTAAAAATTTCCCCCCTGATTGATTGCCCCAAGTAATTGTTCTTACCCTCCATTTTCTCATAGTTTATAATTTTCTTTTTCTACATGGTTCCACACCTAACCACTCAACCTAACCAGGTACATTATATAGTTGACCCAAGCCACACTTGAACAAACCCATATTCTTCTCAATTAAATTTTTACATCGTGCTGGGTAACTTTATAGCTAAGCTTCAAATTTATTGTGACCTCGATAACAAGGGAGGAGTGTTTATGACACCTGTCTTCCCAACTTAAGTTAACTTGGTTCTTATCACGTTTTCTTGTTGGATGGTGGCAGGTATGCATATTCTCCTCTTCAGTAAATAAGATGCTTGTCAGGACTGCACCGGCATTGCTATTATTTTTTACACTTTTTGTACCAACTTTTGGTTTGATAAAACAAACCATGTAATAAATAATTTTTTATCCACCCTTATCTGAGCTTCATGTGCCATGTTGTTAAAAGGTTTTTTTTAAAACATACACACACACAAGTATATATATACATATACATACATACATACATACATAAATACATACACACACACACACACACACACACACACACACACACACACACACACACACACACACACACACACACATACATATACATACATACATATATATATATATATATATATATATATATATATATATATACATACATACATGCATACATACATAAATATATATATATATATATATACATACATATACATACATACGTACATACATATATATATGTATATGTGTATATATATATATATATATGTATGTGTATATGTATATATACATATATATATACATATATACATACATATATATGTTTATTATTGTGAGTGCAATCACATGAGTGAGTGTGTGAACACACGTGTGTGTGTGTGTGTAAGTGTGCCTGAGTTAGGTGTGACTAATGCTCTATTAGTCACTAGGTGTGATTGAAGGAGTGTGGTATGTGATTGAGAGATTCATGGAGAAATTTGTGGATCTAGATGCTCTCTTGAGCTCATAGGTACATTGTATCTCTCACTTGCCTATATATTGGCCATCTCTCTCTCATGAATGAAAAAGATTCTTCCATCTTCTTGTTTCTCCATCATGTTTCCATTGCCCCTCTCTTTGGAACATGCTCATTCTTGTAAAGCCACCTAGCTAGTACTTTGATTTCCCCCGCCATCTTCCCAATAAAGCATAACTCTCTTTCCTTGATGTCTCCATCTCTACATTCCACCTCCCATCATGTACATGCTCCTCTTCCCCCTCTTCCTTCCCCCTTGTGCCATAGTCCCCCTCTTCATTCCCACCCGTCTTAATCTTTTTTCCCCACCCATAAAATTGTACTTTCTCAGCTCGTGCCAACATGATTACTGCCTGACAACTTTTGCTACATATGACCTATAGAAGTAAAATTTTGACCAGCCCTCCTAGGTATAATTGGGCGACCTTATGAGTTAGGTGACCTTATGAGCTGGCTGATGTTCAATTTTGAGCACATTTGGTCCACAAACGAGGGAGAAATCAAAGAAAAATGAGTTGATTTTGAAGCAATTCTCACAGGCAACGTGGCATATATTTTTAGCTATCCTCTGGGTTGGATATTATTTCGTATATAAGATTTATTTTGGCATAAAAATCCCCTTCATTAGCTCTTCCAGTTGTGCAAATTCAGCCCTCCTAAGTGCTGCTATCTCTGGTTGCTATTTTGGATAGTTTAGCTTGTGAAAGGGTTAACCAAGTCAACTAAAAATTGGGGCTTTTTACCTTGACAAAAAGTTTTCAGTATATTGACTCTTCTTGAGAATTAGAACTCAGTTATGGAACTCATGGGTGTCATTGTACTTTGCATTTATGGAGATGACTTCTTGGTCTATGCAACATATCATAATGCATAGCATGAGTGTAGAACTTTGTGTTTGTGTGTGTGTGTGTGTGTGCACACGCACGCGTGCATGCGTGTGCATGTGCGCATGCGAGAGAGAGAGAGAGAGAGAGAGAGAGAGAGAGAGAGAGAGAGAGAGAGAGAGAGAGAGAGAGAGAGAGAGAGAGAGAGAGAGAGAGAGAGAGAGAGAATCATTCTACAAAAAGCCAAGGGATTGGATATCTGTTCTTCACTATGATTTTGTTCAGTGCACGATAGTCTATGCACATTCAGTAGGTTGCATTTTTCTTTTTGACTAATAAGACAGGTGCTCCATAAGGAGAACTACTGGGTCTTATCAATCCTCTCTCTATAAGTTCCTCCACTTGTTTTTGTATTTCCTTTTGCTCTATGCAGATGGACGTCAATACAGTTTTCTTGCATGGGGATTTGCATGAGGAAATTTACATGGTGTAGCCGGAAGGCTTTGAAGAAAAGGACAAAGAGCATTTAGTTTACAAGGTTAAGAAGAGTCTCTATGGTCTTAAGCAAGCACCTAGAGAATGGTAGCAGAAGTTTGATGCTTTCATTCGGTCCTAGGGTTTTAGGAGTGAAATTGATAACTACCTCTACACTAAAAGGGCTAAGGATAATAGCCTGATAATCCTGGCACTATATGCGGATGATATGCTATTGGCTAGCAAGAATACTTATGAGCTAGATGCATTAAAGGCCAAGTTGCATGAGGCCTTTGATATGAAGGATTTGGGACTTGCAGGTCATATTCTTGGTATGTGCATCATGCGTGATCGGAGTAGGAAACTCCTTTGGCTTTCACAGAAGGAGTATGTTACAAAAGTATTGCAACGTTTCAATATGGAGGGGGGGAAGTCAGTGAGTACTCCATTGCCTCCATATGTGAAATTGAGTCATACAGATAGTCCCAAATCAGATGAGGAGAGGGCCATGATGGCCAAGGTTCCTTATGCATCAGCGGTTGGGAGTCTTATGTATGCTATGATAGCTACTAGACCAGACATTGCATTTACAGTGGGAGTTGGTAGCCAGTATATGGCTAATCCAGGAAAGAGGCATTGGGAGGCCCCATCATTGATGGGGATAATTCTCTATTTCATGGGAAAGTCTTGCCTTTGTTTGAGACTGTTTGATTGGGGGATTCATATAGGTGTACCGACATTGCATAGTGATTCCATGAGTGCTATTCAGCTAGCATGGAATCCGGTCTTTCATGCAAAGACCAAACACATTAAGGTTAGGTACCATTTCATTAGGGAGATAATTGAGGACAAGCGCATAGAGCTTGTCAAGGTTCATACAGATGATAACCCTGCAGATATGCTGACGAAGAGTCTACCTAGTTAGCGGTTTGAGTATTGTCATGTATTGATGGGCATTGGATAGTATGCTCACTGGTTGTTCTCCCTTAAAGGCACATTTTCCTTTAAGTGGGAGGTTGTGGGGGTTAAAGGTCACTGTGCCTTTACCCCGGTTATGTACAATACTCAAACACATATATAAATGAATGAAAAAGAAGATTAGGGTGGTTCTGCACCCACCAAAACTCTTGTGGCTCTCTGTTTCTCTCTCTCCCTCTTCTGTTCTTGCTTCCGTTGAGAGCACTCTCACCTTCATTGGCGAGTCTTGAAAGTGGGCCCAAAATCATTGCCTCTCTGGTTTGGCCAAGCTCCCTATCCACATGTGTTGTCGCATCTAAAATCCTGTAAACTACCCCTAAGTATGTGTAGGACTATACTATCTCTACTGCCTCACCTTGGTAAGTGAAACTATGTCGGAGTATTATAGCACATGACGTGTTCAAAATCATGACCCTCGTCTTGCCAAGAATGACTGTCGAGTCTCTCTCCCTAAAAAAAATCTCTAGTGCCACTAAATGCCTTTATAGACCCTCCATTGAAGATTATATCAGGACTTTCATCTACATATAGCAATATATATATTATCAAGTCATCGAGTTGTGATCCCTCACCTCCTAGGCATTCAATAAAAGATGTGATCTTGTCAATATAGAGACCAAAGAGGGTCGATGAGAGAGTGTATCCCTGCTTCACTCTGATGATGTTCTTTGATAAACCCCCTAGGGCACAAACTCTCCTCTGATGGACTTGTATAGGCTCATCACTCCCCAAATAAAATCCTCTGGAATCTACATGTCTTGAAGACTCTTGATCATATGGGAGCATGGAACCGTGCCAAAGGCCTTTTAGAAGTCTACAAAGAAAATGTAGACTTTCTGGCACTTCGATCTTGCCTCATCAATGATGGCCCTCAATATGAAGATGTGGTCAAGGGTGGAGTGCTATCATCGATGCCTGTCCTAGAGCCCATTGGCCACGTGCCTCTATGTGGATGTTGGTCTTCCTCTGTAGTACCGACCCATAGATCTTGGCTAGAGTCTAGCAAATCATATGAGTGCAGCAATTCCCATTGTCCATGGGGTCCCCTACTTTGTGTAAGGCCACAATGTGGTAGTGCTCAAGTAGATAATAATAAGAAGTCATGGCATATAGCATGGTTGAACATCTTCACTAAAATCAGAGCTAGGACGAATGCTCAACAGTCCATAGTCCCTCATGATCCTGAGCTCTTTAGTTATAGAGCCAAGGGTGTTCCACCTCGACCTTTATCAGTCATTCAAGGGGTTCAAGGTTGGCACCAACAAGACACAGTATTACAACATGATACAATGTTACAGCAAGATATAGCATTACAGTAGGCAACAGGGTTACACCAAGACCAGGATGCCTCTCTCAAACCCAATCTTCCTCCGTCCCTATCACCTATATGCACCGAGGAAAACCACAGGGAGCATCATCTTGGAATATTAACCCACAGCAAATATCCATACCAGAAGCTAGTACCAAATCCAAGCATTCAGTGCTTGCAGATCAGGATTCCTGAGTTTAGCAACCATTTTTGATTCAAGAACCAGGCATTTGGATTAGGATTTATTATCTAAGTATACAACAAACAGTCACCTCAGTCAGCACGATGGGAAGCCTCTTTCTTACCCTAGTTCAAGTTTCAGTAGAAGGGGATGTCACAGGCATCCACACGCCCGTGGCCATGCTAGCTTGTGCCAACGTAGGCAGCCAGGTCAACAGCCACGTAGGCATCCGTATAGCCACTCAGGCAGCCCAACGCAATCAACAATTAGCACACAGTCAACGAAAAGTCAACACCACGCCATCGCAGGTCAGAAAACACAGGGTTGAGTTTTTGTTCAAAAGTCAATCTGTCGATTTTTTGGTCGGCCAGGCTGACCTATCAACCTATAAAGGGGCAGCCTCTGGCCCTCATTCTTCATCCACTCCTCAGGCCTTCAAGCCTTCAAAGCAGCAGAGTCAGGTGTCCCCGTAGCAGACCAACAGGGTAGCTCCACAGCTCACTTTGTCTATTGAGTGCATCATCTTGCAGTTGCAGTTAGTATTGAGCAGGAGAGAGAGTGAGGATAGTCTATCTCCCACTACACTTCCTCTGCTCATTGCTTCGTTGGATATTAAAAGAAAACTTGTTTTAATGCTTGAAAAAAACCTGTGCTTCTAGCCTCCATAAAGGGACTGAAGACAGTAATTACAATGAAAATGCTATTTAAAAAACACAACCTATTCTGAGGGCAACAGCTTACTGCCTAAGTTGCCTCAAGAATAGGGGCTAACAGCCACGGAAGCCGTTGGCCCAACGCTATCATAATTCCACATCTTCCTTCTCCCCCTTGTATACTCTTTCCCGAATAATCACTTTGCCATCTCTATAGGCACCCCACTTTCTTGCCATTACTTGTACCATTCCCTCCCTTCTGTGATCTTGTTATAAGAGAGAGAGGTCATCATCCAAGTATATTCTTATCCCTTTCAAATCTCCCTCATACTCATGAGGGTAGACCTATTCATGGTAGTAGGAAGGTTCAACACTAATGGCCTTGCTGTTGGTATCCCCACCTTGCCTACCTTCCAGGCTATCTCTCACGTGAGATTGACATCCATATTAATGAACAAAAATTGGGCATCTGCCATTGTATCTCCCACTATCAAGCCTCCTACCACGACATTCAATGCTTTGCTGGCCCTCCTTTTCTCTTCCTCTAGAGCCTCAAAAATGCACTTTTTATGGGCTGCTCATCCCTTTTTTACCACTGTTGCCTATTCAAGCACCTTTTCCTTCCCTTTAGTGAGTTGTTGTGTAGTTCAGCAAGTTTGCCATTCATTGTGACTTGCATGGAAGCCATCTCTTTCTTGAGAGTTGCATTCTCTGCTTTGTGTTCTTCCATTTCTTTGCAACCCGCCTCCAAGGTCATTTGCATGTCACCCCCAGTGCATGTACCTTGTCTTGGATCTTTGTTTTCTCACTTTCCCATCTTGCTTCCTCCTTTTCCCATTCCTCTTTCTTGGTGCTTTCCTTCCTCCACTCCCCTTGTACTTCCCCTTCTTTTTTTTAAATCTCAGCTAGTGTCTTGTCCACATGAGTTTTCTCATCTAATATAGCCACATTTGTCGCCTCCAAACTATCAATTGTTTTGATCAACACAAGACATATTTTGTTGGGGCAAGTGAGCACCTTGTGGTACCCTTACAAGCTATCCCATTTGAGATGAATGCCATGGCTGTTTCCAAGGCTTGCTTTCCCCGAGGATTACCAAAAAGCGAGCGAAGAAAAGCGAGCGAGGCCAAATAAGCGAGCGTGGACAAACAACAATGCAAGGTGTTATCTGTTTAATAACAACCACATCATATTCATCCAGGACAGCCAATTACCACAATTTATGCTCTAAGAAAGCTTAACCACTCGCCTGCATCTTGGCTAGCATGTTTCCAGAAGTACATGTTCAAATCATGTTTCCTTTGCTATGAAAAAGTAATGATAAAATAAAACATTGAATGCTTTCAATAATGAGAATAGTAACATATTACATTAACTGCTCTTCATGTTGTCAGAAGTCACCTTTTTTCTAAAAGTTATTAACTCCATAGCACAAAAAGCATATGTCATACAAAAAAAAGTTGATAGAAAAATTTGATGCTTCAAAATATCTTCCAACCCTTGGAATGATTGTACAAAATGTTTTTTTGTGCATTGCCAAAACATGGAAGCACACCTATGTATATCATCCGCTTCCAAAGGAAATATAAAAAAGGCATCTAGGCTGCCTACTAAATGCTTCATGGGTTTCTTCCACCTTCAAAAAATACAACTTAGTGCAGCATCATGCAAGGAAGCACACCTACATATATTATCCGATTCTGAAGGAATTGAAAAAAAAGGGCATCCAAGCCATACACTACATACTTGATGGGTTTCTTCTACCACCCAGAGCTTGAAACAATTCAACTTTTGTCAATGCAGCCTGATGCATAAACTGATGCACCATTTCAGTTAAGCCCAAGACAACAATAAACACGAAGTATATGTGCTTGCAAGGCATGTAGGGACTTTTTCTTGCTTCCCTTTCTGTGAAATCAAGGCATGTGCAACGTGGAAACTCTGAAATCAAGACACTATATGTTAGCCCCTTAGACATTGATCCTGTTGTACGAACATGGAATACATGCACCTCATGTGGAATAATGATGTTCTCTCTCACCACCTCCCCATTTTCTGTAACTGCCTTGTGTATCCTTTCGTTGAAATCTTTATTCAACTTACTTCTCCATGAAACAAGCTTTCCATCACGATGAGAAGGGCGCACATGGCTAGGTGTATGGATCTGCTGTGCATAAGGAGGTCCCATCACACCAATAGAATCATCACTATTAAATACGAACCCTGCCCTTACAAGGGCACCCCTCTCATCTACAGTCATTGATGTCCCACTTGCAACCTTCCATACACCTGGAGAGACCCCAGGAACACCTTGAATGGATTTATCCACATTCCATGTATGGGTGACAGAAGTATTACAAAACCATACAAACTGCTCTGTCACTCCATGAGAATGTTGCCTTCTTCCCTTAAAACAAGGGGCTGGCACACCATAACTTGCACTTCTACCAAGTGCATTGATTAGTGCCCCACATCGTCTCCGACTCTCTGCCAAGTAGCCAAAGCATGTGACAACGCTATGTGGTTCAGTTCTCCTGATCGCCCAATTGGCTTCATGAATATCTATCTCTCTACAAACCACGTCCTGTGATGGACTTTTAAAATCAATTTGTCTTCTTTTTCCTATCACTCTCCTTGTTGTCACTGTCATGTATTCTGGTCGATGACTATCATTTGCATGGACCGATGTTGAACATTTTGAACCCCTCTTTCTTCTTATGCTCACCGATTCTGTTATTGGCCTATTCATCTCAGGAGATTGTATCCCACCCTCTTCAATCACTATGTGTGATAAATCCACAAGCCTATTTCTGTCCCCTTTACCAGACCCACTACCATCAAGTATTCTTCGCCGGAGAGCATCCAAATTTGGTCCTGTACCCAAGTGTCTTCCATTCATAAAGGCATTGTAGTGGGCACTCTGAAGGACACTCATTGCAAGATCTGCTGCACAAGCATCATACAATGTTATGTGTTTTGCATATCCATGTGCTGCTCTCATGCTAGAATGTTTTGTCTCTGAAAGGTTCACTGTAGGAACAAATCCAGAGTGCTCTTCTTGTTGCAAGAACATTCCCCCCCACTGGTTGACTCTAACATCCCACCAAGCAAGCCACGTATGCAATGTTGGTAGCTCACCCTCCTTCACATGAATTGGGGACCAATACAAATTCAATGTTTGTTTGCATTGGTCTGCAGAAGTTGAAGTTGTTGCCTCTCTCCACTTCCGACATAGAAGTTTATGCTCCTCCTGAAATTGCGGCTTAATGCATCGTTTGGTGTGCTCAACCATGCTCATCTCCCAATGGAAAACACAAGTTCTTTCTCTACCATCCATCACATTTTCCGGTCCCCCATTGTAAACAGTGCGGACAGCCAGCCAATTTGCTCCTGCTCCATCTGCCATGAATCCACGGAATTCAGGTTTTTTAAAACCATTCTTCTCCATTGTATTGTTCAGTAGCTCCCAGAATCGAACTTGAGCATGGTTATCCTCCACCTTGAATTCACATATTGCTATAGTTAATAGTTCCCTTATGAATGGGTCATACACATGAGCACCCATTGTTGACCATCCCCTCACTCGATGCACATGGTCAAAATGAACCCATTGTGATCCCAAGCTCCCACCAGGCCGCATGCGATTCACTAGATCAACTCCTGATCCTGGACCAATGGTCGACATTTTGAAGATATGTGGCTGTTGTTCATCTTGCAATTGTTCAGGAAATAGGATACTTTGTAGGTATGGATATTTGCATCTCCTCTTTAAATCAAGTATTGAATCCATTCCACCATCCCCTCCTCTAGCCTCACTTCTTGCGCTCTGCACCACTCTCTGAAGCCTCCTTCTCTGGGTCATTGGTGTAATGGTTTCAAGCACTTCTTCGAACTTTTGATCATCTAGCGGCTCCACAACAACCCCATCCTTTGCTAGCATCATCTCCATCACAAGGTCTTGTGCCACAGACACCTCGATTTTTTTGCAAGAGGAATTTCCATTCAACCTTGCACGCATTGAAATGAGATCATCTACTTGCATTTCCTTTGCTCGACTTCTACCTTTTTCAACTGGATGGTCATGGAAACCCACATGCACTGCACATCTCGTTGTCTTCACTCGTTCATGGGGAAAGCAATAATATATAATAGCACTGCATAGGTAAACACACTCTGGTATTGCATCACAATGCTTGCACACAAGTGACCCCAAGGCTGGATCAATGGGACCAGGTAGAGGAGGTCTCCTAAGCTTTCCTTTCCATTGTGTATCATTTAAAACTCCCATTCGTTCAAGGAAAGGACAATCCAAATTACAACATCTCAAATAACCTGAACATCTACTCATTCTCACAACACCATTGAAGCAGTCTTGCGAACATGTGGAATATTTTGTCCAAACATGACCATCAGTATTCTGTTCCATTCCAGACATTGGTGAACCCTTAGGCATAGGTGGAAGTTCGAAGACAATATATCCATCATAAGTTAGAGGAAGCTCAGTAACTTTCTCCACTCGAACTGCAGATTTGAGCGCAACATGAAGAGAACTATTCAAAGGCATCCTCTCTATCAGTGAAACCACACTATTTAGTTCATGATTCATAAAGTCACCATGAGAACCTCTTTTATAGGGCATGTGAACTCTTAAGGTTGATTGTTGGCTACCACTAATCTTAAACCCTTTCTGACCATCCTCTAAGTTTACCACTGGAAGTACAATGGCAAGCTCATCTATTCCGATTTCTTGATGCAGCTCAATGTCCTCGTTCTCAATGTGAAAGTGTTCCTTAAGCTCCACCAATGAAACCTCCAGGAAAGGAGTATCAAAACGAATGGTCAATGATTCGTGTTCTCCAAAGCGAATGAAAACTGAGAAAGGCATGATTCAAATGCTAGAGCCAAGATGTAGCACCAGACGACACCAACCAAAGAACAAGAGAAAAGCTAGCTACACAAAGGGTCCGGAAGCAGGGAGGCAAAAGAAGAAATGGCATAGATGTGTTGGAGACCGAAGAGAATGGAGCAAAGAGAAGTGTTGAAAGAGCCACTGAGAGGGATTATGGGAGAGAAGAGAAGAAGCAAGTTCGTCTCTGTAAGTGTCAAATGCAAATGGATGTCACTATTAGCATCCAAGGTGGTCGTTTAACTGCAAGTCTTTATTGAACAAGATGTGTTTATTTGTTTACAATAATGGTAATCTTTGAACAAGATGCCTTCATGCATATAGTAACTTGGATGACGCCTCCATGCATTTCATTCAGTAAGGGTGTACATTTAATATAAATGAATAAAAAGAGAAGTAACTTTCAAATTTATATAATTGAAAGACTAAAATATCCAAAAAAAAATTAAAGATTTATAATTACTATATTTTACTAGTAATAGTTAGAATGAGTAGTATCTTCAAATCCATATCTAAAATGAAAACTATCAAAACGTGTTAGTTTACTTCACATTTGCATGAACGAGCAATATTACTATTTCCATCATGAGTCATTACAAGGTGTTCTCCTCACTATTACAAGGCGTTACCCATACCCACGTCTTCTCCTACCGTCTAATAATGACCAGGCCTGCAAAATCTGATAAAATCGTTTCTCTAAAGGCGGGGTGACAGGTCCATTGGAATTCGAGTGGAGTAAACCCCTCGTCTCTCAAGCTTACCTTAAACCCACAACTCCCCTTCCTTAAACCCCTCGTCTCTCAAGCTTACCTCCTCCAGCTCGCCTTCCTCGCCCAAGCTTACCTCCTCCAAGCTTACCTCCTCCCAGCTCGCCTTCCTTGCCCAGCTCGCCTTCCTTCCCCAGCTCGCCGTTTAATGCGACCGCCGTTTGCAATGTTCTCGAATTCCTGTTTGAGGAAATGCAACCTGCGCCTCGTATGATGTTTTTCTTTGGATTAGCATGTGGAGTTTATTGCTTTACCATCCCCATGGTCCTCCCTTGTGCTTTACTCTTCATCTCCTGCTCTACGTTTCTCCCTTTCTCCTCCACGCTCTTCCTTGCATATTTCCACTGGCAACATAGCAAGTTAAGAACTGGCCCATCGCGTTGCATCTTCCAATCATCCTTTCGAAAGCAACTTCTTGTCGCGGGATAAGCCTAACACGATAGTAAGGCACTTCTCCTCATCGCAAAGGTGTCTTCCAAGGACGGAATCCACTTTTTATGATCCCCACGCAATAGGTGCAATGTCAAAATGGGACGTCAGGATACATTACAACATGTCATAATGACGATCATCGCAGTTTGGTCCAGACTCCATTAAAGAAGCCATTAAAGACGAATTGCGACGCGCAAAAAGCGACCCAAATACAAATAACTGCACAAAAAACCTCCGCGACAGGTAAAGCTATTGATCTGGGAATGCCCAAGATGCATTGACAAAAAACGAGCGAAATCGGGCTGTGTTGAATCACAATCTATGTAGCATTTTGAAAACAAGATAGAGGATTCCAAAACAAGATTAACCTGGAGGAAGGGCGTATTGGAAAGGGCACCCCTTTCCAATACGCTTTGTTTGAATCCCTTACTCAAATACGCTTTCCCGCTTTGCGCTGTTCTTTGGCATTGCTAAGCTTTCGTGATGGAACCTGGAATGGATCCACGCTTTGCTGACATGAATTTGGACCCGGTGTTTGCAACGGAACACCCAACTAATACTGATTTGTTTGTGTGCATAGCCTCTTTCTATCCTATGCATGCCCACGCATTTTTATTATTATTATGAAAATTTTGGTGGCTACGTTTGAAATCTAATGTTAAGTTTTGGTTTTTGTAGTCGGGAGAAAACCGCGAGTGGTTTTACGGAGGGGGGCGAAAAACCGCGCAAAAGGCGGCGGAGAGCGGTATTGGGAGGAGGGGGAGGCGGTTTTGAGTATGTTAGTCTTACGTGAAAACCGCCGTCGTCGTCGTTGCTCAGTCTTAGTGTTCACCTTAGCATCTCTTCTTCTTCTTCTTCTTCTTCTTCTTCCTGCTCTCCTTCCTCGCCTTCTCCCTCCTCCCTCCCTCCATTTCGCTTACCTTCTTCTCTTCCTCCCCTCCTCCTCCTCATTCTTCCAAACATTTATAACCTCTCTTCCCACCGTCTTTGCCTCCTTTCACCCACCTTCCACCACCTTTCCCTCTTCATAGCTTGCTCCCCTTCTTCCCCCCCTCACTACCATGTCCCTCTTTCTCCCCTCTCATCCTCCATCCTTCCCCAATCCCACCTCCGTTGCTGCCTCTGCTCCCTCCGATAATATGAGCTGCACCAATCCCACACTGACTACCTTGCAATCAGAAGCGGCTTCTTGAATCGATGAAGACAGGAAGGCTCACAGACAGAGACAACATGCAAACTTTGAAGGCACGCTGCTTGCGACACCCTCCACAAAGGTACACAATTTACTGCTGTTTAGAAGCTTTTTGCTTTGGCATATTGCTTTAGCTCTGAGTATTAGCGCATTGTGTGGGCGAAAGAAGATCGAAATACATTTACTAGCGCATTGTGTGGGCGAAAGAAGATCGCAACGATGAGCAATTGATCCTAGCAGACGCTCGCTGCAGATAAATAGCTGTCGGCTCGCCTCTGTTCTATTCATTGATTATCTTTTCTTCTCGCGCTGTTTCGGCAAATTTCGCGTTGATTACTTCTCTTTCTGAGATCTTCGCAGGTTTGAAAAACCTTCTTATTCATTTCGCGTTCCGTCAGAGTTTCCAAGTACTTGGAACGGAGGAAATAAACTGAGCCCGGAGGCGCTCCTTCATTGCGGCACCTCGGTCAACTTAGAGATTGCATGAAACCCGGACGCACCTGCAGCAAGACTTGGACGCAACCAGAAGATAGCACCTGCAAAGAAGATAGCACCATTCGCAACCAGCAGCAGCGAATCCTTGCTGCCGCATGCAGCGCGTGGAGAGGCCACGGTCGCCAATCGTATCTGTGGTCTGTTAGAGGCAGAAACGGGGTTGGCGCTCTTCCTCGATCACCTTGCCCTCCTCAAGCTCGCCTTCCTTGCCCTCCTCAAGCTCGCCTTCCCCATCATCCGTTCCCTCCTCCAAGCTTACCTCCCCCAGCTCGCCTTCCTTGCCCTCCTCCCTTGGCTCCTCCTTCGCCTCTCCATCGCTGCGCTTCCAGTCTTCCTCGGCGTCACCATCGCTACCCCGTGCCCTCATCGCCCACCCCCCCTCCATCGTCAACCTTCTCGCTTCCTATTTCCCTCCCCAGGCCTCCTTCATCACCTACGTCGCACTCAGGTATTATTTTATGGATCCCCTCTCCGGCTTTGCTCCAAAGTCGGCGTACCTTCCTGCCCTCTCTTGGATGTGGTGGCAGTTGGACTGCCTGGGGCAGCAAAAGAGGCAGCGCGTTAACGCGCTGCCTCTTTTGCTGCCCCAGGCAGTCCAACTGCCACCACAGCAGTTGAACTCTGGGAAGTGTGGGAAGGCATACACACCATAGCCTGGGGCAGCAAAAGAGGCAGCGCGTTAACGCGCTGCCTCTTTTGCTGCCCCAGGCAGTCCAACTGCCACCACAGCAGTTGAACTATGGGAAGTGTGGGAAGGCATACACACCATAGCCTGGGGCAGCAAAAGAGGCAGCGCGTTAACGCGCTGCCTCTTTTGCTGCCCCAGGCTATGGGATGTACGCCTTTCTGTATAGTCTAATTAGTCTGCATTTTGGTGTCGGATTTTATCTCCTCGGGCTCTTCACGATTTTTGCTTGCTCCATTTTGTTTCGTTACTCCATTTTGCTTGCATTGCTCGGTGGTTGTTGCTAAGGACTCGATGGTGTTCACAGGTTTTTTGTTGACTTGGTTGTGTAGCAGCCCGAGGTATCATTTCATTTTATAGGACTTGCCGTCAAAAATTTGTGCCCATATTCTACAAACCATATATACGAGGCATTTATGTGGTTGCTAGAGTTACACAGACCCTCTCCCATGTGAGGCATTCAAGTGATATTCAGCTCTTGAACGGATGAAAGAAGTTCACAAAACAAATGAGCGAGTGCAAGTCCAATGTTCAAGTGTAGAGATAAGAGGAAAATTTTTAGAAAACCTTGTAGACCATCGGCATCTAGGTAGCATTTCGAAGACAGTCCTATTTATGCTCTAGAATTGCATGAGAGACCAAAAGAGACAGCGCGTTAACGCGTTGCCTATTTTGGTCCCTCGGGCAGTCCAATAGTCCCCTCCTTGCATAGCGATCAAAAGACCATGTGACCTATCCCTCCAAGAGTCCAATAGCATTCCAAAGACCATAAGACCTGTATACCAAAGCATACTTGGAGACAAAAGATGAAATAGTCGAAACAACCTCTTGTGAGTATTGATACATGGAGGATTGAGTAGAAAAGCCTTGCTGAAAAGCGTTCATGAGAGACAGCTTGAGATGCCAAAAAGGACAGCACGTTAACGCGCTGTCCTTTTTCGCTTCTCAAGGTGTCTTTTCATGAGGGTAAGGGGTAGGCATAGAAGTGCATATTTGCCACTGCAATTCCATATATCTAAGTGTATAGATACCACTGCAAGTTGAAATACTATGTGCATTGGAGATGAAACTTTTTCTTTTAGGACACAAGTGGGTGAATGTTCCCTAAACTGGAAATCAATTGCATTGGTAGATACATGTATTTTTGTCTAGATATGTAAAATGATATTTATTCATAAGTGCGAGTTTACACACCTTTGCATTCATATATGTCAGCAGTTTGAGATATTTGTTTGAAGCTTTTTCCTTATGAGGTGTACACACTTCATTATCTGTTTGGGGCTTTGCCCTCGTGATATGTATTGCATATGTTTTCATAAACAAACCCTTTATCATATATATATGTGAAAAAGCTCTCATGTTTTTTTGAGCATATGAAAAGATTTGAGAAGACCTTTGAACCTGCCGTAGGTTATACTCTATCTGTTGTTACATGTTGTTTCTTGTTTTTAGTTTTGGTTTTTATTGAAAAGGTTTTGAGAACTATGATTGGAAAAATGCCTTGTTTTTTGTCTTTTCAGGATGACAGGAAAAAAAGGCAGAAAAGTTCAAGTGGCACATTCTACAAAGGTGACAAGAGGAACAAAAGTAGATCACAATGTTGAATCATCAGTAGGTGGAACCGAAGAGCAAGAAAGTGTGGTGGGTCTAGAGGTTGAAGTATCATCAACTCAAAGAGATGAAGGTCCACCAAGAGTGGAGGAGGATGAGTTGGATGATAGTGAAGTTCAGGTGGAAGGAGGAGGTGATGTGATTGGCAAATGTAGGATGTTTGATTCAAACCAGTGTCCTCGCATTCCCTTGTGTAGGTTGATACCTTATGCAAGAGTGAGAGGACTTCGTGATGATGTATCTTCACTCAAAAGTACATTTCAAGTGGAGGGCTATCTCCCGGAGAAAGGGTCTTTCATTGTATCTGTCTGCAAGAGTGATGGAGGGGAGATAGTTGTGACAGATGATATGAGGAAGAGTTGGTCTCCCACCTGGAGAGAGGTGGATGAGGAGTTTGAGAAAGATGTGATGTCTAACACTGACTTTCATTTTATGTCGCAAAAGATGTTATTTGTTTGGGAGGGCAATCATAGGACCACTGCATGGATGAGTGTTATCAAGGAAATCTTTCCTACAAACAAGAAAAGACATGTACGAGTGGTATGCACAATAATTGACCCAAGGAAAATTAGTGAGATTGCTCTCTTGGCAGGGCTACAACGAATGAATTCGTAAGTACATGGACTCTTTGAATCTTCTCCACATTTGTGTTTTATGCTACTTTGCATTTATTGATTGGGTTGTGTACTTTACTGTTTGTTTTCTAGCATGAATGAACATGCCATTATCAAACCCAGTCTAAGGGACATACTCATAAATGCACACAACATTTGTGAGTGTGACTCTATGGTGTTTATGAAAACATTGTCTTTGAGTGAGATCAAATCAATAGAGAATTGGAGGGCTCAAGAGAGTAAAGGGAAGAAGCCATGGTTTCCATTGACAAGAGGTTATCTGGCAAGGCTTGTCTTCCAGGTAGAATGTTGCATTTGTATTGATGCTTACTTCTTTATCACTCCTTTGCTTTCTCTAATTGGAACTTATGTATGTAGGTTGAGTATAATACAGAGCTTAAAAAAGCAATGGACAAAATATCTACAAAGCTACCTTTAGATCAAAGGGGAGAGGCAGAAGGAAAGCAGCGTACCATAATTCAAAAGAGAATTGCTGATAGGATGGGAAAGGTGTGAATTGAATTTTCTATACTTTGTTGCATTTATTTTGAAGTTAAGTGACTGACATGTCATCTTTGGATAGGTGTTGAATTGTATAGATCCTGGTCTTGGAGAGGCTTGGTTGGAAAAGTTGTTTGCCTTGCGCTTTGATGGTGCGGACTCTTGCGTGACATTGGAGAAGCTCCAACTCATTGCAAAGTCTGATTTGAGATTAGAAAAAAAAAATATTTTCCTTTCTTTGTTAGAAGCCACTAAACCTATGCGAGACATGTACTTCATGCCTGTGGGCGACCTTGAGTATAGAGGGTGTGTTTCTTCTACCAATACAAATCATCTTTCATGGTGTTTGTTTGTTTCTTGCCAATAACATGACTCTTATTTTTTTATTATAAAATTGCGTCAACTTTTACTGTTTAGGTGGATTAGTAGAGAGATATTTTTGGAGAAGGTGGAGAGACAGTCGTTGAAAGTGCTTGAAGATTTGAGGGTGATCACAACAATGGGCATGCCTTTGGATACCCCTAAGGATTACACATTGCAGCAATACATGGAGGATATAAAACTAGAGGGGAGAAAACATATGTTTGTGGTGCTAAGATCAAAGGAAACAAAAATGGAGAGCAAGGGTGGAAAAAAAGGAGATGGACTATCTGAGTTGGACATGGCTGCCCATAGGGTGGTTTATAGGTATGTTGTCAATTCATTCGAAGGTTCATTTTTCATTTGTCTATTTTTGTGCTATTGATTCATGTAATTACACAATCATTGATGGTTGTTCCACTTGATTTTTTGACCTTTTGATGGTTTGGGACATCCAATTTTTTTGGGTTTCTTGGTTGATAGATATCTCTCCCACTTGGCAATAGAGAAAAGGATCTCTGACATTCCAAATTTGTGCAAGAGTTGGGTGGAGATTGGTCATGCTGCATGCATGTATCCACCTGGCATGCACCGTCTCTCTCAATGCGAATTAGCACATTGTCCCTGGTGGATAGATTTTCCTAAAGGACAAGTACTGGTGCGAGAAAGAGACTTGTACAATACTTATGCTTCACAAAAAGCCAATGAAGCAAGTAAGGACAAAGTGGAGGGAAGCTCAAGGAGAGATAAGAAAGAGAAAGAGAAACAAGAACATCCTACAGAAAAAGGTAAGGAAGATACAATATGATTGTTTGTTGATGTTGTCTTCAATTTGTTTTGACATTGCATTAATAAGTTTATGATTGTTCTCTTTCTAGATGAGGGACCATCTAGTCCTATGCGGCATGAAATGGATCACATAGAGAGTGCAGGTAAGGGTGTTGTTGTGTTCTGCATATGTAGTTGTTCCTTTAACACTAGTTTTACTTGTAATTAATTTGCTTTTGCATATAGGTGGAGAATCAATCTCGGGACTTGTGAAGCAATACGTGTTCCATCGATCACAGTCACCTGACATTTCCTTGGCCCGTGGCATCACACCTTTGTTTGCTTGTACAGTTGGAGATTACATTGCAATGGGCAAAGACTTTGCTGACTCTAAAAGAAATGATAAGTATGCTATTTTGCATGAGTTTTTTATTACAGTGGCTAGTCGAGATCAGGACTACAAGAGGATGGGTAAGAAGGTGAAGTGGGCTTCAGATTTTATATTGCTCGATTTTCCATCTGGCTATCCACTTGATGAGAGAGGATCCACTCCTACTTGGAATGTCTTGCTCGAGGACCATGTGCGGCATGGGCTTGCAGTTGCATCAGCTTCTTTGTCTGATAGTGGTTGGTTGGCATGCATATGTCCTTTGGCAGGTAAGGCACAATACCACAATTGACATTTCACATTTTTTGTTTCCATTCTACTAGTTTTAAATAAAATTAATTGCTTGTAGGACAATGTATTGGTTGGATGGAACGGTTTGCATATGTTCAGGGCTTGGAGGTTGTCAGACGTGTGATCATTCATGACAAGTTTCCATATGGATTTTGTAGAGAACATGATAAAAGTGTTAAGGTAAGCTACCATTCCATGCATTCTATGTTTGCATTCCATGATAAAAGTGTCTTTGACAAATGTCTCCTCGTTAGTCCTATGCATGCTATGTTTGGAAGGATAAGTCCTATGCATGCTATCTTTGCCATCTTTCATGCTATAATGCTTGCTAGTTGAAGTCAATATACTATACATGTTTTTCTCCATGTGGTTTCCAGATGCAATCTTCAGTATTAGCTCTAATACGTAGAGCAAAGAAGAATCCAATAGTTTTTTGGGAGGAGAGCTTTCCACTTTTCCAACAGCTTTTGATTGATCCACGTGAAGATGTCTGGACTCATTACATACCTCCCTCTGCAAGGACAATCATGCCGATGTCTTCTCAGCTAGCACGAGGTGGACTAGAGAGGAGTAGTTTTTTTGTAGGTTGCATTATGTCTCTTCTCTGTGTTCCTGGAGGGCTGGTTCTAGAGATGGGTTGTGGTACAGCCCCTCTTATGCGTGCTTGTCAGGCCATTGGCAGGCCTTGTTTTTCATTTGATTCAGACAACAGTATTATGGCTAGCATTGTTGAGCCACTTGTGGCAGATCATTCTGGAAAACGGATCAGGTCAGAGCATGATGGAGAGGGGGAAGAAGAGAGAGTGGAACCTGTCACAAACCCCTTTGATGAGTAGTATGCTACTGGCCCTGAGTTTTTTTGTTATATATTTTGAATGCTAAAATTGAGGACTTTGAAAGTGTTATTTAGCATCTTTATAATATGGTAGATAGTGAACATTTACGGGTGCCTTTGAATCAAGAAAGTACAAATTTTGATGCTTTGGATAGTGTTTGTAAGGCCTTGATCTAGCAATTGATTTTTTTTGCTTTTTGTTGGTAGCGAATTGTCTTTTGTATAACACATAAGGATGGCAAGACTTTCTTCTTGTTGGAAATTATTTTCATTGTTCCACTTTGACTTACTTTCCTTTGAAATGTATGTTTTGTTGTAGTTTGTTGCCATGCTATGCAGAAAAAATGGCAAGATTCATGACAGCCGACAAGAGATATGATGAGTGGCAATTAGATAAACCACATGCGCGCAACTACTTTCTTGATGATGAATGTCAGGGGGATTAGAACATGGTTTAAAACACCATTTTGTTCATAGACTGATAATTGTTGTGGTGAACCATGGATACATTTGGAAAGTTTTGGTCTAGTGCATTTTGCGGGTGAAGTGGTATTTCAATAGTCATCTATGTTATGAGTTTGGTAATTAGTTTATGTTCTTCAAGTGAAAGATAGGGTGGATTGTAAGTCTGATTATTGGTATGCTTATTATGACAACATCTTGCTATAGTAAGTTCGGTTTCAAATTTGTTCTCATCGGAGGAATTGTAAAAAAACTCGCTCGCTTCATTGGGCCCGCTCGCTTTTTCTCGCTCGCTCTATTGACTACCTCGCTTTCCCCAAGTTATCTTCTACACCTCCCCATGTTGACATTTTGCCAAATATTCTTGAAAATCCTTGGTAGTTATAGAAAATTGTAGCAATATTGAGAGAGAGAGAGAGAGAGAGAGAGAGAGAGAGAGAGAGAGAGAGAGAGAGGGGGGGGGGGGGGGACATAGGGTAGAACCAGAGATAGAAGGGGTAGAGGAGTAACCGTAGGAGATGTTGTAGGAAAGTCATAAGATGAAGGGAGAAACATGAGGACTGGAGCAAAGAGAAAAGGACTTGAGGAGAAGGAGCCAAAAGTATAGGAAATCAAAGGAGGGGGTAAAGATTTGTAGGAGTTGCTGCAACCAAAAATAAAAAGTAGAGGGAGAAAATAGTTAGACCCGAATAGAGGAGCACAAAAAGATGGGGAAGACATGCAACACATTGAGGAGTAGTTGCGTAAGAGTCTTGAGGTTTTGGGAGGATATGTGCACATGTGAGGAGGGTCAAGAAAGGTTCAAAGGGGGGAGAATGCTTTATGTGGTCCCTAGCACCCTCAAATTTGTCACTAATTCCTTCAAGCTATGAAACATGAATTAGAGGCACTTTTGAGACCCTATTCTCCTGTATGGGGTATCCCCAAACTCTCCTAGCAGAAGAAGATGTGGTACTGATGGCTTGCTATAGATCATGCGAGCAAGAAGTAAACCCTAGTCTCTATGCGAGACCAATCTACCTATAGTATAGTCTCTCTATGAACAAGAAAAAAGCCTATAGTCTCTCTTTGCCTCCGATAGATCTATCCCCAAAATGGAATAGCCTACATCCATGTTGGATGGACAAACAAGTCAAGAAGAAGATACTTGGTTTTGGGGTATTGGGAATGCAATTGAAAGCACCAATGCTTGAGTCTGGCTAGTGCAACATACCCTCTTGTTAAACAAGCATGCATGTTGGGAACATTATGAAGATCAGGCCTGAAAAAGGAACCCCAAAGTATGTATAGGATGCAACAATCTCAGATAGTGCCCCATTGAAGGTAACATGCTCCCAATGTATAGTTTCTCGAGATGTGTTGAGGATCATGACCTTGGTTTCACCAAGATTGACCTTCAATTTTTGAATCTCATAGAAAGTTTCGAGCACATCGAAATACCACTCGAGACCCTCACTAATGAGGAGACATACAAATGCCACTCGAGACCCTTACTATGGTTCTACTCACTAATGAGTAGGACCACAACATCTTTTTATAATAGAATTGGGGTTAAAGAATCATCTATGGGTGAACCGCTCCTCCCAATGTCATGATTGAGGACTTGATCTCGTCAATATATAGGCCAAATAAGCAATAGTAAACTCTTTGATTTTGTGCTCATGCCTCCTCAATGACATCTATCAATGTGAAAAATGTGTCTAGTGAAGTATGATTTGTCCAGAAACTTGCATCCTCTATACCTCTCAATCCCTCAACCCATAAATTGACTCTTCTAAGTGCTAAAGTGTTGGTGAATTAATCTTAGAAATAACAAGCTCAATTATGATGGTCCTTAGTTTTTCAAACTCATGGGATCCCCTACCACCTTATGGATCAAGACAATGGCATTAAGGTCCAAGTATGAGGAAAAATCATTTTGTTTAATAGATTTCCCAAGATTGGAGCTAGGGTAGTAAGCCCACATGCAATATACTCAATGCATGTCCCCTCATGATCTTTTTCTTGGCCCACTGTGCCACTTGAGAGTTGTGTGTGCTATGACAGGTCTGGTGTAGGCTAGTGGGGATGTCATCAAGGGTGTGTGCATAAGCATGCCAGATTATTGGGTCTGTGAGAGGGGATGTGGGCCTTTGCTTGAGAAACTTTTGCTAAAAATCCTTGAAGTTATTTCTTAACAAAATGTTTAGCGATTCTTCCTTATTTTGATGCATGAAGTCTCTCTTTCTCCAACCACACGATGATACTCTCAGCTTGTCTTTGTCTCAATCGAAAGATGATGCTTGGTCTCAAGTCTATGTTGATGGTGCAAGGCCATTATATCGGCTATTACAGGGGGGAACGAATCCAATGCATGGTAGGAGGGGGTATATGGTAGTATGAGGGATGGACTGAAGAGTGGTATCATGTAGGGAGTGGGTGATAAGAGTGGCTTTATCCTCTAGTAGAGAGGTGAACATCATAGGTGGGGGCACTTTGTGATGATCAAAGTGAATCTTCTGGTAAGAGATGTATGTAGGATTGGATGATCTTGGTGGTGCCAAGTGGGGATGGATAAGCTAAAAAATAGGTATGTATAATTAGCTCTAAATGGGGGCATGGGGATTGAAAAGTCTATGATGTGAGAGGAAAAGATAGGGGATACTATGAGATAGTCAACTACACTAGACCCTCCATGTAGGAAACTAGTGAGCCCATGAGATATTCAACTACACTAGACTCTCCATGTAGGAAACTAGTGAGCCCATGAGATAGTCAACTACAATGAACCCTCCTCCATGTGGTAAACCAGTGAGCCCACTAATAGAGGGGACATCTCTCCATACCATTGTATATAATTAGAAGGCATCTTGACCATATCTATGAAGGTATGCTCATGTGAAGCAACTAGAGATCGTCGGTTTATGGAAACTTGGGAAATACTTGCCCCATCTAAATCAATGGCATGCAACAAAATTCAGTCATGCAAAAAATCAATGATCTATGCATAGCAATTTGTGGTCCTAACATTGAAGACTCTAAGTAGGAAAACTTCCCGCAACTCAAAAAGTCCATGATATCTAGGTATAAGGCAACAAATGGAGATGCCCCCAAAGCTCCTTAGCAAAATGTGAGGTCTCTAGGGGAAGTAATAGAATGTAATGACAGTATCCCTTGATGATGTGCTCATCATTTGAATCCAAAGAATCTAGAATATGGGTCGCGTTACTCCACAGTATCACACAGTCTCATCCTTGTGAGACATGATCAATCTAGAACTGCGACCCAACCCAATGCTTGTACTCCTCCCACGGTGACCTCTCTAGTCTTATTCCAATAGGCTTACTCCCATGTCTACCCACAAACTAGTGGTAGTGGGTGCTCTGGGCTCTGATGAGTCTATTTAGAAGAGAATGCATCATCCTTTGAGTCTCACAAACTCCATCTCCCTAGCCAGGTTGTTCGCAGGCCTTTGCCTAGGGCCAATTAGACCCTAATCGAGAGAGAGAGAGAAAGAAAGAAAGAAAGAAATTTTATTAAAGGTCCACGGAAGGCCATACATGGCCTATGGGACACAAAATCATCCGAAAGGAAAATACATCATCAACGATGCGCCAACTAGGTGGCCTCATCGTAATACCGCTAAGATGCCAAAAATGGCTACAAAAATCCTAGATACAAAATGAAATGAAATAGAGTACCAAAAATGCCTAGATACAAAATGTAAAATATGAAATATGAGGAACATCATCTTCCCTAAGGGGTCTGTGATCCAAAGAAATGATGGAAGTCATGGCCATCAACCATGCCTCCTGCCATGAGTGTGAAGATCTGGGCAAGTGTCAAATGGGCTGCTGGCGGTGCCAAGTCTCCATGGAGCAATCTCCTCCGAAAATCTGCCATCATCCTCCATCGTCTAGAAATAAAGCAACGGGAACGACGTCTGTGTAAGATCATCCTGCGGTGCTGCCGGATCATGTCATATGTACATCCTCGGGGTGGAACCATCGGTGCTCTCTGGCAAGATGGGCTATCTCTATGCTCATGGTCCTGCGCCTCGTCCTGCTCCTCATGAATAACCAGGTCTCTGGCAGGGATGCGACGGTGCTCTCTGAGGAATCTCTCTCTGTATCTGGTGATCTCCCTGATGAACAACGCTAAGCAATACTGATCCTCATACTCCATAATCCGAGAGAGAGGTCCAAATCCGTGCCCAAATAAACAGTGAAATCTGCCACGGATCTCATAATATAAAGGGCATCTGCAAACAAAGTGCTCCTCAGTCTCCACCTCCCCCATAGTGCAACAAGGGCATATCCTAGTCTCTCGCCTGGGTCTATGTCCGATAGCTATACGACGCATCCTGCCGACCTCAACGTCTAATCTATGGGAAGATACCTTGAGCTGGCCCAAGGCAATCCTGAGTGAGTGCGACATATGAACGCCGATATATCCTGGGGATATGATGAAGCCATCCTCTGAAATCCTGAGAAAATGGTCACGATATGTGGCCATCTTCGTAGGAAGCTCCGTGGGATGAACCCAAGTGCGAAACGTGTGTAGCTGCAACAAATCTGCCCTGATAACCTGGCTGAGCTCATGTCGAGTGAGAGGGAGGCGAGGGGCATCTATGCTGTATCGAAATGGTGGCAGCCTATCCATATCCAAGCCCAGCGAGGTGAGCCATGTGGAGAGTGTGTGGTACCAACAAAAAGTATGACCTCTCTCCGCTAACATCTGCGAGGATGTCAGTGCAAGCCACGGTAATTGTGCTGCTCTGCCTGCTGCTGAGTCTCCGAGCGCCCTGATCCTATGCAAGTATGTAACTGACTGAAATGCTGCATCTAGCGCTAGGGGTGTAGCTCCGAACTCTACGAATGTGATCTGATGCGGTACCGTGGGCTTCGCTCTGATCAATCTGGAGAACATGATGATCTGTAACCTCTCTACTCGTCTCCAATCTGCAACACTGAGATCTCCTGCCCAAAAGGGGCTAGCATACATGACTGCAGGTCTCACCAGCGTATCGAAAAGTAAGGACTTCGTGTCGGGATGCTGAAAATGTGACTGTGCACACTGCCTCTCGAGAAGAGCCAAGGCGGCATACCCTCTACTGATCCTATCTCGTGCTGCATGCGTCATGGTGAAGACTGGACCTCTAAATGTGGCACCCAAATATGTATACACCCTGACTAGCTCCACCTCCTGCCCATCAAATGTGAAAGAAAACTCGCCTCTCCTATAAACCTGGTATGACGTGTTGAAGACCATGACTTTGGTCTTCCCAAGGTTTACAGACAACCCTCTGTCCTGACAAAAGCTGTGGAGTGCATGGAGATGTGCCTGTAAACCTTTTTGGGAGGAAGAAATAAGAACCACGTCATCTGCATAGAGGAGAATCGGTATCGTGGATCCTGCCAGTAAAGAACCTGTACCACCCATCGTCTGTATGTACATCTCTAACTCATCGATATAGAGACCAAAGAGTGTCGGAGACAAAGGACACCCCTGCTTCACCCCTATCGTACTGCGTACTTCCCCCGACAGCCCCGCCTGTGTCCTGACTCTACCTGTGACTCTCTCATACAAGGCCATGATTGCCCATTGAATCTCCCCATTGAATCCCAAGTCACGAAGTCGCTGGAAGAGTCTGAAACGTGGCACAGTGTCAAATGCCTTTCTGAAGTCCACGAAGCAACAATAGAGCCGTTGCTTACATGACTTCGCCTCCTCAATCAAAGCCCTGAGTGTGAAGATATGATCTAGAGTCGAGTGCTCTGCACGAAATCCTGCCTACCCTCTAGCTCTCATGCCTGTCGCCTCGGCATGGTCATTTATATGTCCTTCTAGAATGGTCGCATAAATCTTGGCCATGACATGGCCAATCATAATGGTCCTGTAGTTCGACGCCTCCAAAGGATCCCCTGACTTGTGTATGGGTACTATAGTATTTTCTAGCCAACTAGGTGGAAGACCTGTACAAATGGACTCGTTAAAAAGACGGGAGAGGACTGTAGCTAAGGCATCAATCCCATGGATTACATACTCCGCTTGCAATCCATCATGGTCCTTAGCTCTCCCAGTCTTCAAACGATGAGCTGCTGCTCGGACACTATTGGATGAGAATAAGGCAGAGGAGGTGGGTCTAGGCACATGGGATAAGTCGATCTCTGGCCTGCAGGTCTGTAAGAGGAGTTTGAGATTTCCAGCGAAGGAATTTCTTCCAGAATTCCTTGGAATCACAGCTGAAAAGTAAACTTCTCAGCTCCTCCTCATTTCGGGCTAGAAATTGGCACTTTTTGCATCGCACCAAACGCTTGTAACTCTTCTTGGTCTCAATGAGGAGGGGAGACTTCTCCTGTGTCTCAAGGCGAAGCTTCCTGCAGAGTTCTTTACACTCCTCATCATACCATCCATTACAAGGCACAAGACCGATTGGTGGAGGACTGGATGTGTGGCAAGTGACGGGGAAGGACTTGTGGGCTGCCAAGATGATGGAGGTATGTACAAGGTCCCATCGATCCTGTGTGGAGGGTAGGGCATCGAGAAGGTGCGGACGGAGAAGACCACTCAGGTGCTGGCTATAAATATCATCAAACTGGTGGTCAAAATGAACCTCATAGTATGGCTGACGCTCATGATGTCTAGAAGGGGGGGCATGAGGAATCTGGGTAAGAATAAAGTGCAGACGTGCATGATCGGCTGAAGGCATAAAAGGGTCGACTGTGAGGTTATGTACAAAAGGGATTAAAGTCGGGGGACCCAAGACGTAATCAATGACGCTCGTACCACCACCCGCGAAGGGAAAACATGTGGCAGTGGATGAATGCGGCCACTGTTGAAGTCCATTATAAATGACCATGCCGTGCGATGAGAGAAGCTCCAATAGGTGATGTCCCTGATCTGTCACCTCTACCCCTCTATTTGAAGATAAGCGTGGAAAACTCTCATCTGGGGCAGCTGGAACTAAGACTGGATCCTCAGCAAAGTCCAAAATCTCTGCCTGTCTGTCTGATGTCCTCGCGTTGAAGTCTCCTAAAAGGATGACCTCTCCGCGGCGTGAGTACTCCAATACATCGGCTGACAAATCCTCAAAAGGTGACTGTCCTGGTCCATCTGAGGCATAACGAGACTGTCTCGGGGGAAAGTAGCATACTGCAATAAACAAGTCTCTCAGGGGGGGTCTCCTGATCTGTACCCAAAGATATCTGGCCCGATGGTCTCTCCTCATGACTGTGAGTATCGATCTGAGATGCTCTCTATAAAGAACTGCCACACCGCCAGATCCTCTGACTCCTCCTGATCGTCTAGTCTGCTGTCGAAAGACAAACTCCCAGGCATACCCTATCACCTGCGGCAAGCCTCTCTCTGGGCTCTCATGGGTCTCTGTAAAGAAGACGATGTCCTGATCAAAAAAGGCCTCTCGTAAGTTGCCAGGCTGAGCTGTGAGGGAACCATTACAGTTCCAAACTGCGAAACTCAAGCTATCTGGCAGGCTACATGTCCCAGAGGCCTCGTGTCGTCAACTGTGGGCTCCAGTCGTTCTAGATCGCATAGCTCCTATCAAAAGTCTGCCCTCTCTGATCACGGCCCACTTGCCCTCACGACGGGCAACATCCCTCTGTGCAATCAGACGTCTATGCTCCTCCCACTGAAGAGCTGTAAGGTCCTCATCCATGTGACTCTGTGGATGGTCCCTCAATCTGGATCTCCTTCGTAATACTACGAGACGGGCCTCAGCATCTCTGAATCTGATGATAAGTGGCTGGTGCCGTGCTGGATCCCGGCCCACTCGATATGCAGCTACTATGCCATGATCCTGAACTCCGAGTGTCCCAGATATGAAATCTGTCGCCTGATCCATGGCTGATCTCGTATCTGATCGCTCAACTCCGCGGATGCGGATGTTGAGGGCCTTCTGAGCTCGCCGCTGACTCTCGGCAATAGTCTCAGAGACTGTGGTCTGCTGGGCCTGTGGGGCTCTACGCACAACGTCCACCCACTCTGAGGTCTTCTGTACCTCTGTCTGCAGTGTGGCCAACCTCTCCTCAACTGCTGCACTAGCTGGAGGAGCTACATGCAGCTGCTGGAGGCGATCATCGCATGCCACAACATGCTCCTGAATGCATGCCTCCAGCTGCACTATGCGCTCAGCATGTGTCCGTAACTGGATGTTTCGATGAATATCTCTGGTATGAAGCTGGCGAATATGGGAGTCCTGATCAGATCTATGACTCTCAACTGTCGATAGCTGATCAGTCAGTGTGTGTATCTGTGCTGTGAGAGACTGAATCGCAACGCCCTGAAGTCTGCAAGTCTCCATGCACTGCATAACTAAATCTCTCAAGTGCAGATTATCTGCCAGGACTGCTTCCACTGTGGAGGGTGAAGGGGAGAGGGGGTACAAGGATGAGGGGGTAAGAGGGTAAGAAGGTGAGTAAAGGAGGGGTGCAGAAAATGGAGGTCCTGAAGAGAGAGATCCGGTAGAAGGAAGTAGGGAGTCAGGGACCGAAGAAGAGCCTACACTAGGGGAGGAAGGGGCTGAAAGGGAGGGTCGGTGGGGAGAGGTGGGAAGAAGCTGGGTAGGGACTAGGGGAGGGGAAGAAGAGGAGGGAAGAGGCTGGGTAGGGAATAGGGAAGGGGAGGAAGAGGAAGGAAGAGGATGGGTAGGAACTAGGGGAGGGGAGGAAGAGGAAGGAAGAGGATGGGTAGGGACTAGGGGAGGGGAGGAAGAGGAAGGAAGAGGATGGGTAGGGACTAGGAGAGGGGAGGAATAAGCAAGGGAAAGGGCTAGGGAGGAATGAACGGGAGCAAGAGGAGGAGGTGAAGCTGAAGGAGGGGGAGGAGGAGGATTGAGTAGAGGAGGTGGGTAGGAAAGGGTTGGGATTGAGGCAAGGGAGGTAACCGGAAGTGATGGGGGAGATGGAAGTAAAGGAGATGGGGTCGGAGCCACAGGAGGATTGAGTAAAGTAGGTGGGTAGGAAAGGGTTGGGGTGGAGGCAAGGGAGGTCGTTGGAGGTGGTGGGGAAGGAGATGTTAAGGGTAAGGGTAAAGAAGAACTTGCCTCTTCGGCTCTTGTACTGCTGCCTATGCTTTTATCTTTCTCTACTTTTGCTCCTTGGAGGGCCATGGTGGAGCTCCTTGTTTGTGGCATCTCCTTACTCCTGGAAGTGCTGAATTCTCTGCTCAAAACTGCCTCTGAGGGCCATGGTGGAGTTGCTGAATTCTCTGCTCTCAAAACTGCCTCTTTTTGTCCCTTTTTACTCTGTTTTCTGTTTCCTGCACTTTAAGGACACTTGCTGTAGGTCTATTCACACGAGGGGGAGAGGAGTTTAAGACTTTCCTTAAACCCCCTTCCCTTCCAACAGAAGCTTGCACAGGGAGGGAGTGGGCTTGCGGGCTGAGAGGGGCTGTGCGGGCGGGCTGGGGGGACAAGGCTGAGACAGAGGGGCGGAGAGAGAGAGAGGCTGAGGCGGAGGGGGAGGGGCTGAGCGGGTGAGGGGCGGGCTGAGGCGGAGAGGCTGAGCGGGTGAGGGAGGGAGAGGCTAAGCGGGTGAGGGAGGGGGGACTGAGCGAGGAGAGGGGGCTGAGCGGTGAGGGGAGAGGGGGGGCTGAGCGGGTGAGGGAGGGGGCTGAACGGGTGAGGGAGGGGGCTGAGCGGTGAGGGGAGAGGGGGCTGGGCGGGTGAGGGAGAGGGGGCTGAGTGGGTGAGGGAGAGGGGGGGCTGAGCGGGAGAGAGAGAGAGAGAGAGAGAGAGAGAGAGAGAGAGAGAGAGAGAGAGAGAGATGTATTAACGTCTTTTCGAGGCCTCGCCTATGAGATAGAATATAATCACAAAAGTAACTCATACAAGCCACTATGGATTGAAGAAAAAGGGCTCGCTAAGGCCCTTTGTGGAGAACTAACCAAAAACAAATAAAACAAAACAAATTAGTACTCAAAGCTCAAGGTCAAAATACATAGCTCGGTACCAAGGTGGCTCTCTTATGAGCTGTGAAAATATCTCGTATCTGTGTCTATTGGGTCGTCTCTCTTGCGGTGGGGGACATGGTCTCCATGATCTCTATATCCAACAAGCCATGTTGATAGTGACCCTTTTGGCAGAGCGATCCCCTCTGAATACGGCTGAGATGAGTTGGACCATAGTGTATGCCCCGATTCATCTCTACATCTCTGGCTATGTCTCTCCACATCGTTGTCTCATCCCACTGACGCACTCAACCCTCATGTCATCTATCTCCTCCTCTTCAACTCTGTTATGTCCATTGGGAGCCTCAAAAGTGTTAAATTTTATAACATGTCGTTGGGCTTGATCTACCTTCGCATGTATCACTATCTCCTCCTGCTCTTTGATGGGTGCAACAAGGTCTCTCTATGTCACCACATCTCCATCAAATAGACACCAACGTAGACCTGGTCCTCGAAGTGAATCAACCAACAGGAGAGAGGGCCAAACCCGTATCCCTCTTGAAATAAGCAATGGTACGGTCCTCGGATCTCATTATATACAAGGCAAGTACACATGAAAGGCTCTTCTATCTCCACCTCCTCCAAGGTGCATAGTCTATAGGTCTGTTGCTTTCTGGGTGTACCGATGGCTCTCACTGCCTCATCCTCCACTGATGGGACAAGACCCACATCTGTCTGATGGTGATCCTCAAGGCATGTGAGACTCATCTATCCTCCAAGTACTAGATCCTGTTCACTCCATCCATCCATACTCTAAGGAAGTGATCACAATAGAATTGGATCTTGCTGGGGACTCTTGGTCCCCACCCAAGTCCACAACGTGTGGAGTTGGTGTACGTCCAACTCTATGATATGGTTGATCTCATCCCATGGAATTAGCTAGTGTTGTCAAGAGCATCTAAGTTGTACTGAAAGGGGGGAGATGGTCTATCTAGATGCCCTAGTTGCGAAACCATTTGGATATGCATGTGTACCAAGACATGCTAATTCGCCTCTCAATTAGGCATATAGACAACTCTAGTGCCAATCTTGGTAGTCTCCCTCTAGGTAAGGCCTGGACCTATGGAGATAAGTGATTGTCTTGAAGATGGCATCAGCCTAGAGTGGTGGCCTGCCGAATTCTACTTGTATGATTTGGTGGGAGACCAAGGGTTTTCTCTAAATCATCTTGGATCCAATCGTAACTTGCAACCTCTCAAAACACCACCGCCATTCAATCACTGCTGATAGATCACCCCCTAGAATGGTGCTATGTACATGGTTGTTGGTCTCACTAATGTATCGAATAGCCATCCCTTCGAGGGGGGGGGCTAGAAATGTTCTTGAAAGCATAGTCTCTCTAGTTGAGCTAGAGCTCCCAACCCTTGCGTAATTCATGCCCTAGCTACATGAGTCATCATGAAGACTCGATGCGCAAAGATTGCCCCTAGATAAGTGTACAATTGTACAATCTCCACTGGCTCCCCTCGGTAAGTGAAGCTGTGCCAGTGAAGAATGGCTCGTGAGGTGTTGAAAATCATAACCTTGGTCTTCTCAAGGTTGACATCCAACACACACACAGCAGAGAGAGAGAGAGAGAGAGAGAGAGAGAGAGAGAGAGAGAGAGAGATATTAACATCCTCAAACGGCCTCATAGGCCTATGGGACTAAGTACATCAAGAGAAGAAACTCATACAAGCCTCTATGGAATGAAGAAAAGGGTGCTATGCTAAGCTAAATAGCTTTAAGGTCTCAAACACAAAACTCAAAAGCCACAACCCGATGCTGTCATGGCTCTCTGATGGGTTGCAAAGATGTCCCATATCTGTGTTTGTCAAACTGTCTCGCTATGGCGGAGGTCATGGTCTCTCCACCTCTCTATCCAATGTGCTTTGTCAAGAGTGACACCATGACTCTAGTGGTCTCCTCTAAGGGAGTTGAGATAGACTGTGCGTGCTTTGGTCACTCTATATCGTGTGTGGCCTTTACGTCTCTAGCTTGACAGCGGCATGTTGTCTCCCCCCGATTATCCACACTATCCCCATGTTAGCTAGCTCCTCCTCCTCCACCCGCCTTAGAAGTATTTGACATGTCATTGTGCTCAGTCTACCTCAGCCTACTATGGTGCGATCGCCTCTTGCCATTGCCTGATCTATCAAAATCATCATATCTAAATCAAGTAGATCAAAATGAAGACTTGGTCATGGAAGTGGATCAATCATAGGAGTGGACCAAAGCCATTCCCCTCTTGAAAGAGGTAGTGGTATCATCCCCGGACCTCATAGCAGGCTAAGCAGGCACATAAGAAGTTCTCCTCTGTCTTGACCTCCCCCAACATGCGTAACCTATAAACTTGTTGCTCTTTGGTTGTGCCTGCAGTTCTCCTTGCCTCAATCCTTACTCTCAAGAAGTGGTTGTGGTAGAACTACATCTTAGTGTCCCTCCCCCAAGTCCAAGACGTATGGAGTTAGAGGAGATCTAACTGTATAATATGATTAATCTCATCAACTTGGGCGGTGCATCTGAATGATGTACTGAAAGAGGGGAAGTTGGGTGGCAAACCATGTGGATACGTGTGCATACTATGCTATACTGATACTGCTCTCAACTAACCGTTTGGATGACTCTAGTGCCAGCCTTGACAGTCTCTAGTTGGGTAATCCCTAAACTATGTGAAGGAATGTCACTATCTAAAAGATGGCATCAATCTAGAGTCGTGTGATGGCGATCCCTCTCGTGGGCTCACTTCAAATCATCCTAGACCCCATAATCACCTGTGGCTGCTTAAATCTCCTCGAGTCTGTTGTCAAAAGATCACTACCCCAAAAAGGTGCTTCATACATGGTAGTCAGCCTCACTAGGGTGTAAAAAAGAAAGTCCTTCCTCACCTCTCTAGTCAATCCAAAGGTCCCTATTCTCATGTGAGTCATGCCCTAGCTACATGGTCCATCATGAAAACTGGACATATGACGACGCCCCCAAGTATGTGTAAAGACAGTACTATTTCTAGTGGCTCAACTCGATAAGTGAAGCTATATCGATGGAGTGTTGCACATGAGGTGTTGAAGATCATACCCTAGTCTTCCCAAAATTATCTTGAGTCTCTCACTCTCTACAAAACACCTCTAAGGCCTCCAAATGTCACTGCAATCCTTTTGTTGAAGATTATATGAGAACAATGTCTATATCATATCATCAAATTAGCCGCAGAAGTGATTCCTCACCTCCTAGGCAATTAATAAAGGATGCCATCTCATCAATGTAGAGCCCAGAGAGAGTTAGTGAAAGGGGGCATCTCTTGCTTCACTCTGATCATGCTCTCAACCCAATGTGATAAGCCTCTTGGGGCACCAAATCTCCCTCTTACGGACTCATATACGCTCATTATCCCCCAAATCATGACCACTATAATCTGCATCTCTTGAAGTCTTCTGATCATATGAGATTGTGAGACCGTGTCAAAGGCCTTCCAAAAGTCTACAAAGCAAGTGTAGAGTTTTAGAGCGACGTCGCCTCCTCAATGATAACCCGTAGGATGAAGATGTGGTCTAGGATGGAGAACTGTCTCTAGAATCCTACCTATCCTAAAGCCTATTGCCCATATGCCTTTGTGTAGCCATTGATGTCCCTCTCAATATCAACCCATAAATCTTGGCCAAAGTGTGGCCAATCATAAGGTGCAGTAGTTCCCAATGTCCCTGGGGTCTCTTGCTTTGTATATTGGCACAATCGAGGTAGTACTCCATGAAAGTGGGAAGCCATGGCATATAGTATGGTTGAACATCTGTGCTAAAATCAAAGCTAGGACCTCCTGCCCATGCATGAAATTCTCTGTCCATAACCCCTCATGATCCTGAGTTCTCCGGTTATGGAGTCGACAGAGTGCTTGTATTTATATATACACCCCCCTAATTCATGCTCTAAGAGTTTCCTTTTCTAGCTTGTAAATTTTAAAAAATATTACCTTTGTGATACTTCAACGAGTAGCAATACTTTTCTCAAGTCATACTAGAAAAAATGGTATTTGTATAATTTTAGTATAAGGTGAATAAGGAAGAATATTGTATTTTGATTATGCTAAGCTAGTCCCCGAAATACTACTCTCATGCATACGGGTGGGATTTTTAGCCACATCAAGTTACTTATTTCTTGTACGGGAGTACTACACAAATGTAGGCTACATAACACAATTGCAAATGATCATCAATCAAGACAATACCAAACACAAAAGAGAGGCACTAAGTATATGGCATCATCATTTCTCCTTTCTATAAGGCAATTCACATGCACTCCACACCATGATTGAGATAGTGGTTTGAAAAAAGTATCACAAAGCATACTTGGATTGCATTCACAATTTACTGGAATGATGTTTTTCCCTCGAATTAAGGTCCATCAAGCTAAAAACATTCTTAACTTTGATGAGGTTCAAAGGATGTATACCATCCAACACAAGATGTCCATTGCATCTAGAGAAAATGGTGGTCTAGGACTCCCCAACATTCAAGACACAGCAACAACCCCTTGAAGGGTGTCCCTCAATCAAAACAACATAAAGTAGACATTAAAAATTCACCTCATCACTGCACTTCCTAGAACCCTAGCATCGCTCGACGCACCCTAGCCTCTCTCCAACCTTGCTTTAAGCAAGGTTGGTGCTCAATCTTGCTCAACACCATCACCCTCCCCGTTCTCTTCTAAGCTCTTGCTTGCACCTTCTTATCGATGGGTGTGAACATGAAGTTGTTTCCATTCTCCCTTTTGCCAATTAGCCCATGGGTTAACGGAACTAAAGGACACTAGCACTCGAATGCTGCACCCTGGGCTAGTTCATGCCTACAGATCATGACACCTTGCCCCCTTCATGTGTTCTTCTATAGAGCCCTTTTGCGACTACAAATTTTGGCATTTTCTCCCTACTTGCTCCCTCGAGTTTTGTTCACGAGCTGAAGGAAAGCATGATGAACTCGTTTTGCTGGAAAAGCTAGGTCCCCTACATGCAAGGTTTAGGGCAAGGCTTCACACTCTTCTTCTATGAAAGGAAAGTTTTTGTGCTGTTTTTGTTGGTTGAGAGGATGCGGATTGAGAGTTTGTATTAAAGCCTTGAAAATGATACGTTAGATAAGATTGTTCTTAAAAAAGGAATGCAACCAACCAAAAAGACATTCTTTTGACCAAGTATCTCTTAACAATGGGGGTTCTGAGCTCATCAAACAAGCCTCGTGGCAAGTAGTTGGGTACTAGCGTGGCGATGATAACCTTGTGATGACGATTATATCTGAATGTGCAGATAGAATAATCCCGAGCTTGTACATTTGTGCTGGACTATATGGCAAAACCAATGTAGATGGACAAAGATTGCCATAGAAGGCTTACTACTTGTCCATGCAGCTGAACCTACTACGGATGAGAGGTGTTGGTACACTGAAGCCGCCTATTGTTTCACTCTTAAGGCATGTTCATTGACCTTCCACAACAGAAAATTTATGGGGAAATAAACAAACCAGAAAACCACTAGTTGGGGAGAGATCATAGCAACATCAGTCTACATGATAGGACCTGTGATAACAGAGAAAATAAATTAAGACACAGTTGCCACCAATCCATACACTGCAACAGAGAAAGTCCACCTTAAATCATTAAGCCCACAGCTCATCATAGAGCCCATGTGCTGATTGAAGCATGCCTAGAAATCTAGATACATGTATCATGAACAATTTGCCATGCCATATGTGCAGGGCCACACACTGCATAAACCTTCCAGCCATCAATCTTGTGGGTTCAAGAACCAACTGTTTCATAGCTTATCTCAGTATAACAAGCTGTTGGCAAGGCCCTTGAAAATCAATCCAAGTTTGACCTTGTAGATGGTGTTTTTCGAGTTCATATGATGGATTGTGGTGCCTGCATTTTCTCTTGCTTCAGTTCCAATTGAGGATCCATGTGTACAGCTCTAGGAATGTTGTCTCCTGCATAATCAACACTCAAATGTCTCTCAGCAGGACTGTAAGAAAAGTGAAAGACAATAATGAAACTTCTCTAGCAGAAATTCCCATATCTAGGAATGCTTACTGCTCCCAAAAAAAACTACTGCTCTTCAAATTTTCCCGAAGAAGGAAGTAGTCCACTTATAACTACTGGATTTTCGTCATCCACCACGTCTTCATTGGTTGTTGGCATTTCTGTACAGTTGATAACAAGAGATCGCGGTCTTTCTTCCTGAAATGATCTGTAAGAAACATTGCACATTCCACTCTTCAAGAATTTGGACACTAAATTCAAGTTCTCACCACACAATAATAGAACCTACAAAGAATTTCACCTCAAAAAGTAATGTGGCAGACTCAATTGCACATAAGGCTGTTTGAGACTCCAACATGAAATACTTAATTTTCTGACCTGAACATGAAAAACATAAAGCACTATAGGTGGTCCTTACATAGACCTCACAGTAGACCCTTGCAGCGTGTGCCATCTGGATAAACACCTCATAATGACCTAATAACCAGAACACTCAACATCTTTGTCCCTAAAAAAAAAACTGAGTTCTTTATTTTTGCGAGAAAAGGAACTTCTATTCATGCTTAAGAAACCAACCATACAAATCAGCAGTCTAAAAGGTGCTCATCATGGGAAAGACAAAACAAAAAAGCTTAGTTGTCAAAAAAACCAACCTGTTCTTGAGAACTCATCTCACTGCATAGGGAATAGGAATCTCTGGAACAAGGGCTAAGAACCAAGGTAGTGGACTATACATCCAGCAAATGCCTCTCGCTGTGAGGATATAAAATATGCGTGCAGGACAAAGCCTTGCAGAAAATGCTCTAGAACCTGGTGGCCCTCGCTCCCAGTTGGTGCATAGGGTGTAAATAATGACCTACCAGATGGTGACAAGAGTGGCTACTGGGGAAAACTGCTGACCACCCATCACCAAACTACAACTGCCCACCCAAATGTTCCAAGCAATGATACACTATCTTCCATAGTGAAGGCTCAAGGTGAATGCGGGAAGGAGACGTCACATCATATGCCTCAATCCTAACCACATGCTGGCCCTGGGTCAGGTTGGCTGGGGAGGGTGGATCAATCAAGAATGCATGGCCCTCCTCTTGGACATCCCCATAGGCAGTGGGGGATCGTCTCCAACATTCCGTCGGCACAGCAATGGCAGTTGCCATCGACCCTCATCTGCTCCATCCAGGGGCTAATGGGCATTCTTAAAAATGTGTGTGTGTGATCGTCCCGTGAAATGGTGGCAGAAAAGTTTGAGACAAATTTGGCATTCTAAGATTCCTCTCCGTCAGCAGGTTTTCTTGTGGAGAGCTTTATTGGGTGTTCTTCCTCATGGACAGCTTTTGGCACGCCGACATATTGCTTCATCTATTTGTCACAGATGTCTGGCTCCGAGAGAGACTGTGCCTCATCTCCTCTAGCATTGTCCTTCCTCTCGTGCTTTTTTGGACTTCCTTGGGCAGTTTTTGAGAGCTCGGTTTCCTCAGACTGCTTTTGGCAAGTTCTTCTGGCTCTTTGGTGTACATCCACCCAGATAGGAGTTTGATTTCTTTCTTGTTTGAGTTCGATACTGGGCACTCTGGACTCTATGGAAGGATCACAATCATAGGGTCTTCGGTGATCCTACTTTTTCTACTTTCTCTTTCTTCCGACACTCTTTGCACCAATCGCTTTTTGATTGCTTGCAATCTCATGTCATTGATCATGATGTATATTTGTCCTACAGTGATATTTTCTCTTGATGTATTATAGTTCTCCCTTTCTGGGATAGCTTCTTTGTAATATAATGACTAAAAGATTTTACACAAAAAAAAAAAGTGTGTGTGTGCGCGCGTGCATGCTCTAGATAGCAAACTCCAGGTGTGTGTGTGAGGGTGAGAGTGTGTGTGAGAGAGAGAGAGAGAGAGAGAGGACCTGCAGCCTTTGCTCCAGCCCTCCCATCAGCTCCTTAGCCTCCTCAGACAAGCCCGTTTGCCTCAGCTACCTGCTGCTCCACATCAGCGACCAAAAAACAGCGAACTGGGGTCTAAATTCTCTGCCTACAGCCCGCCATAGCTCCGTACAATTCCGTACAGGTGTACAGACCTGTACGGCCTTTTCCGCCCTGTTCAGGCTGCTGCTGCCGGCTCGTTTTCTGCTCCTAGGTTGCTCTTGTACCGGGTTTGTTTACGGGCTGCTTCTAAACGCTGGTTCCATTTGGTTTTCATCCCGCTAGACAGGGTTTTGATTTATTTTTTGTTTGGGTGCGCTACTGGGCACTTTGGACTCTATGGATGGACAGAAATCATAGAGTCTTTGGTGATCCTACTTTTCCATCTTTCGTTTTTTTCAAAAGATCTCTGCAGCAATCGTTTTATGATTGCTTCTAGACTCATTTGATTGATCATGATGTATATATGACTTATACAGAGATTTTCGGTTGAGTAGTAGTTACTCCGCTTTTGGACTACCTATGAATGTACTTATTTCACATCAATAAAATATTTCCTCACAAAAAAAAGTGTGCGTGCATGCTCATAACACTTATCGACGTTTACACGTTTGAGAGGATGAACATTTTGGAACCCAATGACTATTGATGTTTGAGCTCCCCCTTTTGGAAAAGAAGGCCAAGGAAGGCCTTGGACAAAAATTGGACAGGGAAAATGGCACAGGGGATATATGGCGTGCAGGATAGAGACCTCACGGGGGCCGACACCTACAGAGAGAGAATTCATGTGGCCGTACGATGGTACGGAAGGGTATTAATGAATATGTACGGCTGTTTACGGAGCACTGAGCATGGCTGGTACAGATGTGTACGGGACTTCACGTGCTGCTGGTACGGCTATATACGGAGCAATAAATGCTGCTGACAGGGGTACGACTATTGTACGGGCTGCTACACGTGAGGGTTGCCACACTTACGGCTGTGTGTTTACTCCCCTTTGTACGAGATATGCACAAACTGTTTCGCCAGTTGTACTGACAGAATATGCTGAGGTGAACAGGCTATTTCTGTGAGATGCTCACGGGCTGCTTCCAAGGCTTCGTCAGTGTTTTTGTTAGATGACCATGAACTACTCTTGGTGAGTTGGCTGGTCATACAGGGACTTTCCCTTTATCTACAAACTGTTAGTGAAGGGCTAGCGGATCCCATTGGAACTCTTGTCACGTGGGGACTTTTCAGCAGGTGGTCATCCCTTTGTTTTAGGCTCTTTTAGTGTTGGCTGAGTAGATATGCGTTTTCTCACTGTAGTGAGTAGGTGGGTGTACAAGTCGGCACATGAAGCATTTGCAGGGGACTCTGCGACCAAGTCTTGGCTGCTAGAAAGAGTCCTAACCTGAGTACAAGTGTTTTGGAGAAGCCTTGTTAGAATTATTATTATTATTCAGCAATGACCAATGTATTGTAATAAGTAGGTTAGGGGCACTTTTCCCTCATTTAGAGGTTTTTCCCCCTAACCACACTTAGTTCACTAACTACGGTTAGTGAAGGATAAGGTTTTGACACTTAGATAAAACCCATCCCACTTCTTGTATTAGTCGCTTCTTCTATTGCAAGCACTACGTTCAGCTCTCTTGCTCTCACACTCTCTTTTTCTAACATTTGGTATCAGAGCATCTCCTTCTCTCCCCGGACTTCTGCCATTGTCCGTGTCTGAGAGTGCTCTTAGATCTTGAGCTCCTGCTTTCTAGACTAGCTGCTGCATCTTCTACTTCAGCTCCCAAGCTCACGCCTCTAGGTGTCGTACACTCTACCGTATAGCCTTCCGCTACATCGTCCGTACAATCTGCATCAGCTATCAAGCGCTGTACAGTCGCCGTACAACATACGGACTTCCGTACTACAGCTCGTTGTCCGTACAGCAGCTTGACTTCCGTACTGCAGGCGTCAAATTTGTAATCGTCCGTACGCTGCTGTATGTACAGCCGCACGGACTATTTCCGTACAGGCGCCGTACACTTCGTACCATCGTATGATTCCATACCGTTGCCAGGTTCGTACAGCTGCTTGACTCAGAGTTTGCAGATGACACGGCCTTGTATGTTGAGAGCACCACAGTGAGTTTGGAGAGAGTCAGGGGTGCCCTGGCTATCTACTGCGAGGCCTTGGGTGCATGGATCAAATGGACAAAGTCCATAGGTTTCTTCACAGGCTTTGAGGAGACACAAGAGATTCGTGAGTGGGGGAGTGACTTTAGCTTCAGATGGATACCGCAGAGCCAGACAGCGAGATACCTCGGATGCTAGGTTGGTATCGACATTACAGCAAAGCAACAGATCGCCTCGGTCCTTGAGAGTGTTCAGCGCAAGCTTCTATATTGGAGCTCGGCCAAACTCTCTCTAGCAAGTCGCGCCTTAGTGGCAAACCAAGTCCTTCTTGCCCACAGCCTGGTATATCGCCTCTTGCTGGTGCTTTCACAGAGGATGCATTAGGTAGCTCCGACGGTTGGTTCGGAACTTCCTTTGGGCAGGTTCGGACAGCACGAGGAACACTAGAGCCCGATCATGCCGCAGGCACTGGGAGGCTTGGATATCATTGATCCGGAGATGCAGAGCAGAGCCGAGCCGAGCCCTCCTGGGCAAGCTAGTTGTTCACAGCCTCACCCCAGGTGCAGAGCCTTGGAAGCTCCTCTTACAATGAGGGCTTCTAAGGAACAACCCACGCACTGGGGGACAGTGGCAGCCTTCACACAGATGAATCTCCTCAGAGACCTCCCTTACAGGGAAGGGTCCCCTTGATGAGCAGCCTCTACAGGGTCTGGCAGAGACTAGCAAGAGGTCTCATTCATGCTCTGCCCAGATGCACAGAGGAGTTTGAGCGTCAGCCCCTTATGTGGCACCTAGAGATCAGAGATTAGGAGGAACGTATGCTCGGACAACGTACTCACATTGGTTGGGCATAGTGGGACATTGGTCCGACCGAGTCTTTTGGCCGATGGAGCAGATTACCCATGGAGGCAGGGGCGAGGCAGATTACCCATGGAGGCAGAGGTGAGCTACCAAGACTCCCGTGTTCCTCCAAACACAAAAAGTACTGCTGCTGTTTTTTTGTTCAAAAGTTATCAAATTGTCACTTTCCGGACTGTTTATTTCTCAAACTGTGTGGATTTGGATGCTCGTCTGAACTCACAAGTTGAAGGCAAGTATACAAGCTCTGACTTTGCTTTTGGAAGCAAGTTCATTTGGATTTACTGTCAAAAGTTATGAGCTTGGGAAAATCAGAAAAAGTCACAGTTTACAACTTACTGTCAAATTGTCAGATGCAGTTGTAGGCATGATATTGCAATGTTCATGGATATATGTGATGGTATTTGGATGCCCAGTGGTTGGATGTTAATGTCAAGTAGCTTGACAAATGCTATGCCTTGCCAATGATAGTAGCAAAGTGGCATTTTGAGTCCGGTTGATCCATTGAACTAGTAACTGGAAGTTTCCGGACTGCTGTCAAAAGTGTGCAGGTGCATGTTTTTAGCAGCAAATAACAGTGAAACCTTATGGAATTTGGACCTGCACTAAACTGGAAAGTTGTAGACCTGTGGATTGGCTACAATTTGTTAGTTGATAGTTTTTGCATCTGAGGTAACGTGCGGAAGTGACAACATTACACAGATTGTTGGAGAGAAGTTGGATCAAAATAATTATGCCATTTGGAAGTTTCGGATGGAAAATTTCCTGATTGGAAAAGGCCATTGGGATTTGGTTACAGGGATGAGAAAGAGCCTAATTTGCCAGAAAGAAATGCTACTGCAGAACAAGTTAAGAATCATAAAGCTTGGGTGGAAAGAGCACGGAGGATACTTCATTGGTTTTCAATATCTATTTCAGATACCATGGTTATGCAAATTCTGAACTGCAAGTCTTCCAAGAATACATGGGATATCTTGATAAGATATTATGGCACCACAACAAGTGCCAGAAAGATACAGTTGAAACAGAAATTCAACAATATGAAGGGAGGGATGCAGCAATTGACAAACAATTTTGCATGAACCAAATTTTCAAGTCGATGAAAAAGAAATTTTGCAGTCCAAAATTTCAAGAATTTGGGCGTCTAAATGACATGTGACATCTTTTAAAACTACCAGGACGATGCCCAGACTCATCCTGTATACAGCATAATCTTTCTTAAAGTAACCTTGAAACTGTCAACAAAGAAGCGATACATTCAATCAATGGGACCAATAGCGTCTCAAAGTTTCCATGATCTATGTGTTGACTTGTGAAGGGTCGGCTATACTGCCTGGAAGTGCTGTATGGAAGCCACAGGAATATGTGACTGATATGAAAACTATAGCTGATCAATTGGCCTCTATTGATGCTCCTGTGAATGATGATGACATGGTTGCAGTTACTCTGAATGGACTTGGTCCCGAATATAAGTCATTTGACACTTCTATTTCTGTGAGACAGAATATGCCGGATTTCAATGAGCTGGTTGCTCTTTTGATCCACGAGAAGTGAAGCTTGGGCTGAATACCAATGGCAATAGCTCAAGGAATAGTGATGCAGTGTTCTACTCTGATCAGAGAGGCTGTGGTGGACGACACAGAGGTTCATTCCATGGTAGAGGTGATGGCAGGCATGTCCCTAAAACCCCTAGTCAGTCACCTCAGAGAGGAGGTGGAGCCTTTAGAGATAGGGGGAGAGGTGCTTCTCATGGTAGAGGTACTTGGCAGCAACCGCAACAAACAGTGCATAATCCTAATAGTGATAAGACATGTCATTACTCTGGCAAGGTTGGCCATATTGTCAGAGGCTGTTTCAAGAAGCAAGCAAATCAAAGAGGAAAGGCAAATCAGCATGGTCATTTTGCCTCTTCTTGTCATGCGCATGAGACATCCTCAGATCAGCTATTTGCTATGACGCATGTGCAGGATCATAAGCCTATTGATGGTGGCTTGGATGATATATGGTATATTGATTCGAGAGCATCTAATCACATGACACCGCATGGAGAGTGGTTTGATGAGATGACTCCTAGTGTGCATGGTTATGTTTGCACAGGAGATGATACACAGCATGACATTACACACAAGGGTATTGTGCCTTTGGTGATGCATGATGGTCAAACCAAGAAGCTGCGTGAAGTGTTGCATGTGCCTTCGATCACCAAGAACTTGTTGTCTGTTGGACAAATCGCTAAGCAGAACTTGCAAGTTCAGTTTAATAAGGATGGATGCTTCATTGAGGAGTTTGGTATGTTGATTGCGAAAGGGAAAAGGCGAGGAATAATGTTTACTTTAGAGACAGGCATGCCGGAACTAAAGACTGCCATGTTTACGCATAAAGGCATTGTTGTTGGCCTACCAAAGTTCAAGTATACTGCTTTAGAGCATGTTTGTCCTGCATGCCAGTTTGGAAAACAATCAAGGTTGCCATTCACTAAGCATTTGCGGGAGAGTAGTAGACCTTTACAGTTGATTCACTCTGATGTCTGGGATCCCGCACACACTACCTCAATGGGAGGCTCATCATATTATGTTACATTTATTGATGATTTCAACCAATATACATGGCTGTATTTTTTGAAACATAAGGATGGGGTCCTGCCTGCCTTCAAGCATTTCAAGCAACATATTGAAAAGGAGTCTGGGTCATATATCACATGCTTGAGATCAGATAATAGAGGTGAACATCTATCAAATGAATTTGATGACTTCTTGGCCTATCATGGGATTAGACGGGAGCTTACATGCCCATATACACCACAGCAGAATGGAGTGCTGAACGTAAGAATGGGGTGATTGGTTCGTGTGGTAGAGCCATGTTGAATGAAAAGAACTTACCTGATTATTATTGGGCAGAAGCACTTGCAACTGTAGTGTATGTGCTGAATCACACTCCTACTGCTGGCATTCATATGCTCACACCATATGAGAAATTGTATCGACAGAAGCCTGATGTCAGTCATTTAAAAGTGTTTGGTAGTTTGGCATATGTGCATATACCAGATGAAAAGAGACGGAAGTTGGATCTCAAAGCTGAAAGATGTGTGTTTATTGGCTATGCACAGAACCGGAAGGGTTACAAATGCTACAACCCATCGACCAAGAAGACTATGGTGAGTCGGGATGTTGTTTTTGATGAGCTGGAATCTTGGTATGGCAAGCCAAAAGTAGCTGTTCCAAATGATGCATCTGCAGGTCATGCATATGATAAAAATCAGCAAATTAGTACATCCATATTTGGGCCTACATCTACTGGTTCTACTACAGTGAATCCTTGGTCTGGCAGGTTACGCAATTCCACTGACACTTCTATGTCAGTGAGGGGGAGAGATAAAAGGAAAGCCAAGGTTGTTGAGGTGCTTTCGCAAGCTGAAAATGATGTCCCTGGGCCATCAAATTGTGGCTATGATTCGTCATGTAGTGACAGTTTGGATAGTGAGCTGGGTATACCATCTGTGTTTACACCTGGAGTCAAGGGAAGCAAGTACATACCTCCTCATGAACGAAGAGAGTCAGGCACTCCAGTGAGAAGGTCACAGAGAGTCAGGTATCCTGTTGACAGGTTAACTTATAGTGGTTATGCTACTCGGCATTATGCATATATGACAAAAGTTATGGGACATACTAAGCCAACTATCTTTGGTGAGGCTGTGCAACATGGTCATTAGCGGAATGCCATGGATGAGGAGATGGATGCTCTTGCCACTAATCAGACTTGGGATTTGGTGGAGTTGCCTGAAGGCAAGAATCCTATTGGTTGCAAATGGGTCTATAAAGTAAAATGCAAGTCTGATGGATCAGTGGAAAGGTATAAAGCAAGGCTGGTTGCCAAAGGATATGCACAGCAGTATGGGCTAGATTATGAGGAAACTTTCAGCCCTGTTGCCAAGATGGCAACTGTGAGAACTGTCATAGCATTGGCTGCTGCAAATGGCTGGAAATTGCAGCAAATGGATGTCAAGAATGCTTTCCTAAATGGTGACTTGTTGGAGGAAGGCTATATGGTTCAGCCCGAGGGTTATGTGCACCCTGACTATCCCAACTATGTTTGCAGGTTGAAGAAAGCTCTCTATGGGCTGAAGCAAGCACCTAGAGCATGGAATGAAAGGATCAATAGATACCTACAGGAGCTTGGTTTTGCAGTTGGGAAGGCTGATCATTCACTGCTCACAAAGAAGACAATTGCTGGATATGTTGTGATTGCGATTTATGTTGATGATCTGATTCTGACTAGTAGTGATGATGATGGCATTGCTGAAATTAAGAGCAAGCTGAAAATGGAGTTTGATATGAAGGATCTAGGGGACTTGAAGTTCTTTCTTGGCATAGAGGTGTTGAGAACACCTGATGGCATTTGGCTTATGCAGAGGCAGTATGCCTTGAATATGCTGGAGAGGTTTGGCATGAAGGATTGCAAACCAATGGATATCCCCTTGGATCAAAACTTGAAGATGATGGCTGATTTTGGAGCTGAGATTGATGACATTACCATGCATAGGCAGATGGTTGGAAGCTTGATTTATCTGACCATTACCCGGCTTGGTTTAATATATGCTGTGGGACTCATTAGTCAGTTTATGCAGAAGCCACGAAAGTCTCACTTGGATGCAGTGAGGAGGATTATGCGCTATGTCAATGCAACATATCAGTATGGACTCTTTTATGAGTATGGAAAGGATATAGAACTGGTTGGATACACAGATGTAGATTGCGCAGGATGTGCCTATGACAAGAGATCCACCAGTGGTTATGCATTCAGCCTTGGTAGTGCAGTGGTGAGTTCGAGTAGTAAAAAGCAACCCACAGTGGCATTGTCTAGTACAGAAGCAGAGTACAGAGGTGCAACATTGGCTGCATGTGAGATTGCTTGGCTTCAGAAGCTTTTGTAGGATTTGGGACTGCATGTGGAAAAACCAGTCAGACTTTACTGTGATAACATGAGTAGTAATCCGGTTTATCATGCTAGAACTAAGCATATTGAGGTACACTACCATTTCATCAGAGAGATGGTGTTATCAGAGAAGATTGATCTCATACATGTGAAGACTGAAGATCAGGTTGCAGATATCTTTACCAAGTCATTGGGCAGAGATAAGTTTACATACTTTAAAGAGCTACTTGGTGTTATGCTCCCTACTTGAGCTTGAGGGGGAGTGTTGGGAATCAAGCTCTTTGTTATTGTTCCTCTTGTGTGAGTAGGTGAATAAGGTGAGTCACACTGACTCAACCATAGTTAGTTCTTATCTACTATGTATGGGTGTGACCTTAGTAGTGTTCAATTGTATTGTGTGGGGTGAATATGAGCTGAGTGTGGAGGAGACTGTTGCTCCCTCCTGGTTGCTTCCTATATCTCTCTTCTTGTTTTTCTTAATATACACTAGGTTTTGGACGCGGTTATGGTCCAGTTTGCGGCCAAGAAAGATATCCTACTTTTTGCTGGTCGCCTACGGAGGCTTGCCCATGGGACCGTGGTTGGAGCAAATGCGCATGGAGAGATAGTGCCATTGCTACTCCGATGGTCTCCTGGAGACTATCCCGCACTGCCTATGGAGCTGCCGTAGCACAGCAAGGATTTGGATGGGAGCTCTCAGGATCATGACGTGTATGCACAGTCTTCAGAGAGACTACACCTGGGGAATGGTGGCCTGGTTGACAGAGCGAGGACATGCGTTTCAAATTGATGAGATCTCCCCAGCCTACCGGATACAAGGTCACAGCATCCAAAGGATAGCACTCCATGAGGCAGTCCCTGCTGATAGCCTAGCTCCTCCTCCTAGGGAGAACGGCGTTTGGAAGGTGGTAGCCAGCATGACGGCGTGGAACATTTGGGTGGCTCATTGCACTCTTGTGATGGGTGAGCACCCAGTTCCACCCTCGGCTACCCTAGTTGCCATCTGGCAGGATATCATTTACACACTACGATCCACCTGGGAGAGTGGAACTCCAGGCTTCGAGGCGACTATCGAGAGACGTGCTCGTTTCTGCAAGGCTTGGCCTGCAGAAGTTTTCTACATCTTCACCTCGCGAGGGATTCACTAGTTGTTTAGTCCCCCCACTTGGCTGTTAGCCCCAATACCAGAGATTCCCTAGGCAGTGAGCTGGGTTTCTCTGGAATAGGCCAGTTCTTTCTTTCAGCCTTTCCGGTTTCTTCCATACTCAGCACCTTCGGGGCTGCTGTCTTGTATGAAATCTTTCAAGCATTAATAGAAGGTTCTTTTCTTTGGGAAAAAAAAAAGATTGATAAGAAGACTCATTCTGCTCCAAAGGAACTGAAATAGGCTTACAGCTTGTCATCCCATATTTGGACAGCATTTTGGGCTCACTTCCTACCATGGAGGCAAAGTGGAACTCCTTGAATGAGTGCGAGAACCAACCACTCCACTGGAGCCCCCTTTTTGGGGCTGCAAGATCATCACCATTGTCTTTGAGGCAAGAGAATACTCATCCAGAAGTCCCATAGTCCAAGCCCCCAAAACTCCCTTGACAAGGGTTGCCCAAAGCAGGGCCTCGGACCTAGAATCTGGGAGAACAAACCACCGGATCCTAGCTACTTCAACGAGACGGTATCCTGCAAATGAGGGAGGGTGGGCTGCGACTCGGAGGAGGAAGCCGCAGCCCGAGGGGGGTCAGCCTCGCCCAGGCTGAGTCTAAGGGGAGGGCCAGAGATAGAATAATTGCTATAGAGAGGTGAGGAGAAGATGGAAGCGTAAAGGTGGTGGGAGGAAGGTAGATAGTGAGAGTGGCTACAGCAGGGGGAGCGGTAAAAACTGTTACAGAGGGAAGGGGAGAGGAGGGAAGCGGAGAGGTGGCAGGAGGAAATGTACTAAGAGTGGCTACAATAAGGGGAGTGGACTAGGGGGAGGGAGGAGGAGGAAGAAGCGGGAGATGTCTAGAATAGGGGAAGGGCGGTCAGAAGGGGTTGCGATTGCCGAAGCACCAAGAACTCTAGAGACATGTTGCTAGGTAGGCGCCTAGTGCTCTAGACCCATGTTGTTAGGGGTCTATTGCAACACTAAAAAAAAGTATCATTCTCCGGAGTCTGAGGACGACCTCCTCGAGCACCCTCCAACTGCTTCCCCTAGGACTGGGAAGCTGCCTCTCACCCTGCCCTCTCGCGCTCCCCAGGTCTAGAACGCTGCCAACGCTTCTTCAAAGTCTTCTTGATCTCCAACCTATCTACACAATATTCTTAATACTAGAAAGTTAGGACTAGTTTTCTACTCATCAATCACCTTGCTAAAATAAAACAAGATAGCACGTATTGTAGCACCCTCTGTCCCTTATTTCTTTTAAAGGACTAGATTTAAATCTTTAGACAAGAGACCTCCAAGAAAAATAAAAAATCACAAAAGGGGAAACGGTAAAGCCTTTCAAAGAGAAAGTGTTGAAGAAAAACATAAACCAAGATGGGAAAAGGCTGTCGAATTGTGCCCAACAAATTAATGATCGGTTTCACTCAAACATGCATTCAAGTAGCCCACACTCTGGGCCCCACAAAGGAAATACACCCATTACCAAATGGCCTAACACAAGAGGCTGCTCATCATAGGATGGATTTGTCATGTTTGCAGCACCCTTTGAAGATTGTTTGTTTGCACAAAAGACAGATAATGATGTATGTGAATTCATACATGAGAGCTTAGTGCATACATTGCCACTAGGCTTAGATTGAATTTGGAGAGAGTCTGTGAGATACAAGTGGCACTGCCACACTCCACACACCCATAACTTCATCTTCCTCCCATGCCTACGCCTCATATGCCTTTTTAATTCTTGTCTTCTCTCTCTCTCCTCCTCCATCAACCTTTTAGCTTCCATTACTTCCTCAATAGCCTTAACTTACTCTCATGCTTGCAACAGATTAAGGTGTGCTTACTCTGCCTTGGCTTGTGCCTACTTTATCTTGGCTTTAGCACCCTCCTTGAGTTGACACTCATATCTTGTACCTGACTTGCTTCATTGGCTTTCATTGGCTCTATGTTTTCTTTGCTCACTTCATCCAACTTTCCCATTATTTCTTGTACTCAACGTGCTTTCTATTTGGGTTTTGACAATCTTTCTTTCAACAAATCAATTCCTCAATTCGCGTCCTCTTCCCTTTGGTATGCTCTTGTAGTTGCCTCCTTCGCTATGAGTCAAGGCTCTGTCTATGAAGGAAAATCGGGTGTATCGCGGCATAAAGGACCTGGAAGCAATAGCCCAATAAATCCACGAAAGCAAAGGAGTGGTCCAAGTCTCACAAAGCACTCTACGAGCACGGAAAGTCCTCCAAGAAGTCACCTACAACTCCACAAGAGAATTCTCCAACAATGACAAGATCGAAGGTCAAGATCAAATTTCAAAGATAAACGGGATGAGATAGTGGAAATCTATGTTTTTAAGTTGAAGCATAAAGCCTAGTTGAATCATAGTTTAAGACTACCACCTACTAGACAAAGAATTCAAATTCTCATCTCAAATCCTTGGAAACTTTAAACATTGAGATTGGTCCCATCATGAGATTTGAATTTTTTTAAATTCAAACCCTTCATACTTGTTTTGAAACCTATAAAACATTGCGATTATTCCAATCATAAAATTTAATGTTTTTTATTCCAAAATACATAATCCTAGACAACCACAGCTTTGGAGAATAAGCTATATCAATGATGGTCCAAGACCCTAACATTGCAATCATGGAGTAAGGAAGAGCAATCTTACGGGTGTTTGCATAGAACAGGTGCATGAAAAATGAGTGTATATTTGCATGTTGGAGCTTCTGTAATTGAATTGATAATATTGTTTCCCGTATCTGTGCAAACAAACCTCACCTACACAATCGAGCCACACATCAATTTTTTAAAAAAGGTTTTGCAAACATGTACAAGAGATGAACCTAAAACTGCCCATAGTTGAAATCATTTCTTTGATACCTCCGTTTCTCGTGGCTCATTTGTAAGATCACACAATGTGCCATTTGTGTACAAATGAGAGTGATACCTACAACACAAAAACAGCATTCAAGCAAACATCAGTAGTAGAAGCCTTGCTAGGCTAAAGTGAGGAAAGATTACTTCTCACCCTAGAAAGAAGGCAAAAAGATTATATGAACAAGGATACATCCCAAAATCTCAATCTAAGCAAAGAGTACAATGCTAAATCACACAACATAAAGGCTACTAAAGATATCCACAAATCATGATCATCTGTGCGGAAGAATCCAATGATTTTGTCACAACACGTTCTGAGAGAAGTATGCTCCAGACATCAGCCATGTGCAAGACACATTGTAGCCAAGCATAAAAGCCAGAGAATAGCGGGCCTGATATCTGCCTTAAACCTGACGAGCAGCAATGACATGTAGCACAATAGTCATGTATGAGGCAAAAAAGGATTGCCAATGGCATTTGCAGTCGGCTCTAATACAGCTACATTTGACTCTCGAGGGTCAGCTCCTAGTACAGAAAGGTTGGCCACATGGTAGGTTCTGTGTTAGGAAAGATCACTGACCCACCTGTGAGCCCCCCTATGAGGAGGACATGAGGGCAGGCAGGGGAGGCTAGGCTGAGCTGCATTTGAGAAATACTCTGCAAATTAGGGTTTCTATCTGCAACCTCCGTCAGGAGCAGATTAGGGCGGGCAGACTTTTGGAACTGCACACATCGGACAGGTCTCGTCAAAACCAGATAAGGTTAGCCTGGTCTGGTCGGCTGGACAGACCCAGTCAGTGGGCTGCCAGTCGTCGGCCAACAATGGTCCTGCTGGGCTTATATATAGGAGTCCATTGCTCCTTCTCTGCAAGCTCACTGAAGTCCTTCCAAAGGCATGCACAGGAGCGGACTTTCTGTTGCACCTCTACCTACATCTATACTTCACTCTTCCTTGACTGTATATTGTCAGCACCCTGCTGGATGTCCTGTTTTAATTGATGTTGTGTATTGGAGAGAGTCGTCTGCGTTTTCTGTTGTGCACAGGTCCATACTTGAGTCTCTGAAATTTTGACATGGTATCACAGCCTCCTTAGCGATTCTTGTGATACGCCTACAATTGCCACCTATAGCAAAAGAACTGCTCTCAATCAAAAAGTAAAACTATTGTCGTGCTCCAAATCGATCACTGGCGTTGCAGACACGCTTGTTTGCTCGTCCCTTGCTTCAGATCAAAAGCTTTCTTGTAACAATTTTTCTTAGTGCGTCCTCGTCGTCCACAGTAGTTGCACGTAAGGTCCTTCTTCTTACCTTTGGCCTTGTCTTTCACTAAGAAGGATTGATCTCCTGCAGCTTGTTGAATCATTTCTGCCCGCCTTTCCTCGCTCAATAGCATAGCTACAATATCATGAAAGGTAAGCGAATCTGAGTTGAGCCTCAGAATTGTGACAATAGCCTTAGCATCATCATCCTCAATACGTACGTTGAGTGCCTGCAGTTGCTTCATAATGGCCTGCATTCTAATCAGATGAGTAGCCAGAGAATCTTCATCACCCATTTGTAATGCAAACAATTCTTGCTTTAGCATTATCTTCGAATTGCATACTCTAGCTCCGAATAGCGTCTCAAGCATGCTCCAATTTTGAGCAACAGTCTTGGTAATATCGACATGATGAAAGAAATCCATCCCGAGTGTTCAGAGAATTTTCTGTATTTAGGTATCTTGCATGACCCATAACTTATGCATTGCTCGACCCAGCAGACCTAACGCCTTTTCATTCTTTAGATCCCACGCTTGCATTTTTTCGAGCCCTTGATTGTTTGCAGGCTTCTTTTCTGACCCAGACACGACCCCCCACTAGCCCTTCTCCATGAATAGTAAGCAAACAAACAGTTGCCAAGAGGGAAAACTTCTACCATCAAACTTAACCACCGAAGTATCGGGAAGACCAGACTTGGTGGGCTTCGACCACGCATCCATTACTGCAATATTAGTTGTCCACACAGATCGGCAAGTATGTCGACTGCAGGAACCTTTCTCCTTTGATTGCTTCAAGGTCTCTTGAGATGTCTAGGAACTCTGATAATCTCAAAACGTGGTGACCTTCTGAGAACTGTTTTCTTCACATGTAGATGCCGACTTCTCAAATGCACGAGGCCTACTCTCGACTACTCAGAGAATCCTCAACACTCTCCCTACAAGTCGTCTTGCTCTGATACCAAATGTTAGAATTGATACATGCATGCAATAATCAAAGAAGGTGAAACATGAAAGGTGGCAATCCTTTATTCCAATCTTCACGATACAAAAGCACTCCACTCACTCTAACAGATGCTCATCCCTACAGGGCTTGTTGCATCTGTGTACAATCAATCTCCTATCACAAGAGAAAACTATGAGCTTCTAGCACTACAAGCTCATCCACACACACACACAAACGACTGCTCCAAGGTCGCTGTAAATATAGAAGCGTGGAAGATCTGCATGCAGTCGTGAAGAGGCAAAGACTCGAACCAGCGTTTCTATCCAGTAGCATGAAGAGGTGCTACACCTTGGCCACCCCTAGAGTCTTGTGAAGGTTGACTCTCATGAGAGTTGAAGGGCTCACGACCCTTCCATGCTTGCATACGCCTCAGAGAAGATGACCGTCACCTTCTTATGGAACCACATAGAAGGTCCTTTCAGATTGTGCCACATGGCACAGCTCCTCCATCCCTTCAACAATCTTAGCAAAGACCACTACTCCTTAGAGGTTTACTAATTCATCACGAAAGCTAACAGGCTACACAATCATCATTTTCCATCATCAATTTGTTAGAATAGGGTTAGTCACCTCCCAACCTGTGAGCCCCCATATGAGGAGTGCATCAGGGGGGTGGACCATAGAATAGGATTTAGCAAGGGGCTGCCACGTGGGCAGCACATAGGCTGCCATGTAGGCAACAGAGAGAGAAGGTATATACCTGGCAGATCAGGTCCACCATGGTGGAAAGAAGTGGTGCAAGAGTTCAGCCTTGGACAATCCTCCTAGAATGATGTTTTGCTATCTATGGTGTGTGGTTCCATGTCACCCTATTTTGGAGCCAAGAGAGGGATGTATTGTGGGAGCCATGTATTGGCTTTGATAGGGTCTCTTTATCAGGCCATGCCGAATTTCAAGATATTGGTGTATTCCTAGACCTATGAGCTGGTCATGTAGCCATGCTGCGACGTGAGCCTTTGAGTCATGTTGAGTCTGAAGCCATGAGAGTGCTTGGATCAACCTTTGAACACGCTCAAACTTTAGCCTTTGAGTTACATGGGGTACACAGATTAGGAGTCCGTCATTGTCATGTTCTGTTCTTGGTTCCATTCCAATAGTCCCTCACCTTTCCTTCATGGGGGGGTGTTAGAACATGTCGAGTGTGTTTTAGTTTGTTCTACTAGGAATTCTAGTAGTCTTATGTGTAAGTGCCACGTGTCATATTGGGAGCCATCCCATATACATTTGTGCAATCTAGTGTGTATGCCTATCCTATAAAGGCTTGTACTTGTCACTTGTCAAATCATTCAATCTAATCAAGCCTACAAGCACTTTGGTCTACATGTGAGTACTTTCTTTTGGTTCATGCTCTTTCATTATATACCTTTGTAAGACTACAATAAGTCCAATCATACAAATTTAGATTTTTTTGTTGTTATAAAGATAAAAAATATACACAAATGAAAGAGAAGAAAAAAGAGGTAAACAAAAACTTCTATGAAAAACAAAAGGAAGACATACTTAGCAAGCAAAGCAACACTTATGTCGTCATCAATGCCCAAGCATAAGCAGCTATACTGGGTTTCTAAAGACCCGCGGAGTCTCTTTCATTATGCCTTTCATACTTTCTAGTTGTTTCCTTTGCTTCCGTCCTCAATAGCTCTCTTCCCTTCCTACCCTACCTCCTCTCCCTACTATGTTCCTTAACAAGGAAACCTTAGTACGGACTGGTTAGAAGCTTTCGAGGACCTAGAACAAGGCAGAACAGAGGCAGATCTGTTGCAAACAAAAAAGACAGAAAACATGGCTGTGATGGAGGGCCAAGGGACTTGAGAATGAGGCTGAATTTGGGCAGGCCTGCCAGGGCCAGTGCCAGCCTGCCACATGGCCAAGCAGGGCCAGCCAAAGGCTGCAGGAATGCAGCTTTATAGGCTGCACAGAAAGGGGTCCGCGGAGGCCTGTTTGAGCCGGCTACAGGGTCTGGCTGAGTCGGCCTATTTGTCTTGGATGCACTGTCTATTCTGGCTTGCACACACACACAAATGGTTGTGAAGTACACACAGTTAATGAAGTTTGATTCCGTAGTAAAAGGCTTCCACATATAATTCCTGGGCTCATCTATCAGTCTCCTGCTGCAGTATACCCTCTAGTGGAATTTCCCTTTTATAACACAATTAGTAGAAAATTCGCATGGTTCTAGGCAGCAAAAGACAATGCAAGTCATAACACGCAAAGTTGACTTTTCAATCAAAAATCAGCGCATTGAATTTTTTATCGACACTGATTTTTGCTTGACCTAGTCAACTGTCGGCATTGACCAGCCAAACAGGGTCAACGGTTGGTGTTGACCACCCAACCAGGGTCAGCCAATCTGCCCCAAAAGCCTATACAAGGAGGTGTCTGCCCATCCTTCCGTTCATGCTATTCCAGGATCCGTTCCAAGCAGTCAAGCCCTCAGTTCCAACAGCAAGTACCAGCATTTAGTCTCAGCATTACGCAGCAGTCCAGCATACTAAAGTCAGCATCAGTTCAGCATACAAGGTGCCAGTTCAGCTACAGAAGGCCTTCCACAGTTCGGCTCTGCCCCAGCATAAGTTACAGCATCTACATCAACATTTGTTATAGCCTCTACATCAGCATTTAGGCCTTAGTAGCCTTGCAAGAAGAGTCAGTCATAGCTCAGCATGTGAAGGGGCTCATTTTATTCAGACATTCACAGCATTCATATTAGTAATTACACATGGGACTGCATACCAACTTGCTTGTCTTGTGTCAGATTTGCATTCTCTCATCTCTCTCTATCTCTCTGTGCTATCAAGTCTTTACTTGCAGTTAGTCTAAGGTTGTTTAACTACGGTCAAAAGCCTCTGCATGTTACAGGTTACTCACAAGCTGAAAGTCTACATTTACAACGAGACCTTTGCACCAATGGCCCGGATGGAAACAATTTGAACAGTAATAGCACTAGCTTCCCACTATAAGTGGCCCATCTACCACATAGATGTGAAACTGCCCTCTTCAATCGAAACTTGAAGGAGGAATACTCAACGCTATGTGGAGCAGCCACTAGGATTTCAGACCAAGAGGACCATGGTGTGCAGACTGAGGAAGGTGCTCTACAGGCTGAAATAGGCTACCCAAGCATGGTATCAACGCTTGTCATTGACAAATTATTTCTCATCATTGAGGGATGCCCTTCATAGCCAATGTGGTATCAAAACCAAAGACATATGGAATGTTGACAGTAATGCCACCCAACACATGACCAACAAGGAGGAGTAGTACAAAAAAACCCAAACCTGTGGATCCCAGATTTTCAGTCATAGTGGGTGCAAATTCAATGTTCTAGTTACCAAAGTACTTACTAATGTGCTTCTAGTTCCCAAACTGTACAAGAATCCTCTCCATTCATCCTACTACCAAGAGTGGGATTAAGGTAGAGTTTAGCCATCAAGGTGTGAAGATGCCTGATAAGAAAAGGAACGAGTTGAACGTGGAGTGCTAGACGATTGTCCCTACACAATGACTACCTTGACAGCTAAGGCTAAGATTGCAAGATACAACAAGTCCAACAGGTTTACGTCCAGGGAACAGTAGCTTGGCTAACAGAGGACCAACATGCTTTCCACATTGAGATAGTTTCTCCAGGCTACAAGATAGATGGGACTGAGGGTCATTCGCCACGCTATGCACATCTTCTTCGCCCTCTCGACACCAACCTCAATTCTCTTAGGAAGGCATTTGGGAGACAATTGTCAGCATCAATGCATGGAATACCTGGGTAGTGCAATGCATGAGAGGCAAGCAAACGGCCTGTAGCCAACCTCGGCAACATTTGGCATGCTATCATCTACACTGCAAGCCACTGGGAGCAAGGTATGGAGAGCGCCAAAGGCGTGATCATTTCTGTAAGGCATGGCCTACGAGCACTTTTTACATTCTCACTAATCGAGGATGAGGTAGTTTCTCTAGGCTACAAGATCGATGGGACTGAGGATCATTCGCCACACTATGCACATCTTCTTCCCCCTCACGACACCGACCTTAATTCTCTTAGGAAGTCATTTGGGAGATGATTGTCAGCATCAATGCATAGAATACCTCAGTAACGTATTGATGAGAGGCAAGCAAACGACCTGCAAGCCTTAACAATGCTTCATGTTGAACTATGAGTTGGAGCTCAAACGGTGACTCACAAGTTAGCCAAAGATTATCCAAAAATCCAAAGAATATTAAGGGCCTCTAAGACGAGCTCTTGCAAACATGTGACACCCCTACCAGAAAAGCGCAACAAGGGTAGCAGTCAATAAGTGTGCCAACAAGCCACACTCTATGCTATACACGTATCGTATTATGTTACACAAAACTTATGTAAGTGCAACTCTAATGAGGATGACTTAGCAAAGCTTTAACTAAGGATAGGGTTAGGCTAAGTAAATGCATGGGTGGGTACAATATGTACAGCCCATAACAATGCAACTTACATAAACACTATATTTCTGACATGTGGATGACTTAGCAAAGCTTTAACTAAGGATAGGGTTAGGCTAAGTTAATGCATGGGTGGGTACAATATGTACAGCCCATAACAATGCAATTTACAAAAACGTAAATAAGAACAAAGACATATCACTACATAAGTTCTAGATTAACTTAATGCAAGGATACACCAAACTTTAGCTTATGGAGAAATGATTACCGAACATGTCAGGAATATTATCCACATGTCAGAAATATTATCCTTCTGCCTTAACCTTTGAAAAAACATTTCTACACATTGGCAATCGCAAACAATGTAGAAAGTGGCATTGAAGCATATATTTTTCTTTGACTCACCGTTGAGCAGCACTTTTAGAGCGATGATCCTTTTGTAGCGATACGTTTGGCAAATTTTGGTGCAAATCAGTGGTCACATCAGCATCATAGACACCCAATATAAACTCTTGAACAACCTATAGAAAGCCCACATATCAAGCAACAAAAATTTACTCAACTAAAAAAGGAGGGACAAAAAAGGTTCTTATACAGTGAATGAGAAGAATTACACAATGAATAGCTTGAAATATCCCATGCACCATGTATGTACCATGTATACATTCCACTGCCGTATTTGATTAAGAAAATGAAATGATTATACTACAACCCTTTAAACTTTAATAGGAGTTCAAGTCCTTAATAAGGCTAACATATATACAATCCTACAATTATAATTTTCATTTTTAACAAAGGTTAAAAAGAAATAAATATTAAAAAAAGTAAAAGATTGAAAAGGAAGACACACACGAGCGCGTGCAAAGATACATGTGTAGACGCACGCACGTGATGCATACGCTTAAATAAGGTACACATGAACATACATACATTTAACCATTTATAACTTAAATATCTATACAGTGTACATGAATTTATGCATGCATTCATACATATGTATGTATCTGACATTTATGCATGTGTGATGTATGCATATATGTATATATGTATGTGTGTATGTACATATGACACTTTGTGTGTGGTCTGGCCCTCAAACACGCCAACCACTCCTCGTAGATCCCTAGCTGAGAGTTCGCAGGACAAAGTAAAGATCAAACATCTAGCTCACATTCCCACCATAGACACATCAGCAACAGACTGAAAAACAGTCATGTGGGCAGCACATCTTGCTGCCATATCATAGCACCTAGGGGGTGTGCGTGTGTACAATACAGAATTCCTCAGCACAGCGATGCCTCTCTCTCTTGGGGTTCTCTGCTGTGCACTTTTTATTTTGAAATGTTACACTTTAGATGCAGAGCTCAATCTCAGGTTGATTAGTCAGCCACAATATCCATCAAAAACCCCAAATCTTTCTGTCAGAGTGATCAATAAAAGTGGGGAAGCGATAAGCACCACTCCCTTTCATTTCCCTTGGTCGAACAGACAGAAGATTGGAATAAATCAAGACCAACCTTTTTATTTTCCATGTGTATTTGTCTCAGCTTTTCTTGGTAACAAAATTCATACGTCCACCATCCCTCATGCTACAAACCAAAACAATATAATACATCAAGCATAAGCACTTAAAGAACTCCTGCCAATCAAATCATGAAACATGCATTTGTGAGTCAATCCCTTATATGCTGAATACACCTCATTACAAATAAAGGCCAAAAGACTAACCCTATCCTTTGAAGTATGTACATGATAATACTGTCCAATAATGAGGAACACAAAACATGACTGAAATTCTCAACCCACCCTAACAAAACACTGATCCTTCAACATTGCAAGTAGATCATCTGGAGTTTTTTTTTTTCTTCTGTCTGACGTCACGCTGATGCTGCTGTTATTCTGCTGTAATGACTCGGTCTTGAAGCTCTGCTCCTCTGTTGGCTTGGGTAAGGCACATTCATATTTCCGCCCTTCTCCATCAGTCATCACAACTGTTTTCTGCTCAGGATCCTGCAGCAAATCAATTCAGCTCTTTGAGAACACATTGGCATCAATTTACAGAGCATAAGTATTTGCAATATTTGAACCTGTAAATTTGGTGGTGAAATAATAGGCTCTTTGGGTTTTTTGCAGTGCATATATTGATGTGTATACAATTTTTCAATGTTTTAATTGCTGTGATAAGGACCAGAAATTCCAAACAATGCAATAATATTATCATTAAGGGTGAAATGGTGCCCGTATTGTAAAATAAGTGCATAAGTTGGTTGCTCTTTAGGCTCAGGAAAGAAAGAGAGGAAGCGTGCGAGTCATCAACTTCTGAAAATAGAAAAGAACGGACTTGAGGAGCATGTCCAAAACAACAAGATCAATAAGAAAGAAGATGTAAAGAGTTTGTTGACATCATTAAAGCAACTTTGGGATGTAAAACATCAAAGATCCCTACAAGAAGTAGCCACAGCATCTCCCAAGAGAACATTCAATAAAAACAGCATCAACTCATGATGTTTAGCATTCATAGACGATTCCGTGACAATAGGCGTCACAAATAATTTCCTGCAATGCGAAATACGTCTCAGCCATCTTACATAAGTGGCATAATTCATCCTATCTTGGTCATTATGCTGAACTGGCCAACTGATATGACCAGTACATTGTTACCTACTCTCATGGATGATAACCAACTTGGATAAACCCATGCCATGGGGCAATCTGAGCTATATATAAAGTGAGGCATCCCATCCCAGTACCACATCAACGATAGGGCATACGAACAGGAAAAGCTTCCATCCTGGCAAAGCTGAATAGAGGATACCAAGGCCAACAAAGGGAGCAAATCTGATGCTGTATGGCAAACAATATGGTCCGCTGCAGGAAAATCAAATTTTAAAAATGCCTCAAGGCGCAAGAATGTAGGAGCAAGCTCCACAAGCATAATCTGGCATGGGACTACAGATTTGCTGGATTCAAATCAAGACTAGTCTAGGTCGTGCGATTTGTCTAGGTTACTGCAACCACACGTCACATTTTGGCTGTGTACATGGCTACTAGTTAGACAAGGGTACCAAGAAAAAAGTCGAGCTTCAACATGGACAAAGCAGCATGTCAATTGACAAGGCATGAGCTTTAACCAGAGTTCATGCCGAGTCATATATTCCACACTACGATGTCGAGGTGAGTGTTGGTTTATTGCCTCAAATTATTTATGCATGCAATAATTGTTTCAGAATTGAAAGCAGAGCTTAAGAAATGAAGAAGAACCGAGACAACAAATGACTCAATAACTATCATAAAAACAGTTCAAACTACTGTCAAAGCACCGGGCTCATCCCTTGGGGGCTTGTTGCTCTTTAAAGATAGCCACAAAGGCTCATACCAAGCACAGCTACGACTTACACTCAATATGACCAGGTACTCAGCATATATTGTCACCAAAATCACCAACAGCATCAAAGAATAGCCGCCTCACGTACACGCGACCTCGACTGTGTGTAGACACCAAGAGCCAAGCTCACCCACTGATTTCACAGGAGTCGACTCTCAAAACCGCCTTCTGGAGCTTCCTGGAATGGAGACACTACTCCATCTCCTACTACATATGCAAAGAAGCCACGTTGCAATCAATGCAACAACTCATGTGGGATTACTAATGGACCAATCACAAAGGCCTATGACACTCATCACGACCATCAAATCACAATAAGAAGATCCCTCCTAGACGTTAATCACCCATGAGGATGAATACCTGACAAACCCTCCCTCAGCCGAAATGGGAGATCAGACGAAAATTTCATGCTCACAAAGAACACTAAGACTACAGTCACAAAGAGCACACAGCTACCTATGTCCACAAATGTCATGTGCATGGATTGGTATCTAACGTGTATTGGGTACACAAGACTAGCTCAGGTAGCCTGGGGAGGCTTAGAGTTACGCAGGCTTGATTCTCGGGTTGAGTGGCAAGGGTACGAACCAGTTAGAGGTCTTCGCTATTTTTGGCACTTGGGGCCCGAGTCTATATAAGGGGCCCAGAGGTTCAATTCTCAAGGAGCCGATGGGAACAAGTCGCGTTCCCAGGTGCTAGGTCTGATCCTGGATTGAGTCGCGGACGCGCGCCTGCATCATAGCATAGCCCAAGGCCCAGCAGCAGATCCCAGGCTTCACAGCGCCACCTGGTGGTATGGGACACCAGGCTAGTTAGGATATCGTTGGGAGTTCGTGCCAAAAGCTCAGCTCGTGGCTCGAAGGGGACATCTCCTGATTCGGGATCGCATCCCGTAGATGTCATGGTTGGGTGGTGAGCAACCTGCTCAGATTCCTCATGTTCGGTATGTTCTTGTGTTTGCTTGCAGATCAAGGGTTTCAAGAGTGCTGGGGTCGTGTTAGTTGATATCAGAGCCAACTCCTGAGATAGGAACTTCTGTTGCAAGAATTTTGGATGATTTTTTCTCCAAGTATACCCTAATTTCGAAATTCATGTTTATTGCCCTACAAGTGATTGATGGGTTCATCGTTAAGGATCGGGGTTTAGGATTGGGAAAGAAGGAAGGAGGAAGAGAGACAGGGTGAATTCGAGGCTGATAAGTGGGGTTGGGTGAGAGAGCGTGAGAGGTGTAGCTTGGACAGAGTGGAGAGGATTGTAGGAGAGGCGTGAGAGGAGTCGCTAGGCAAGCGATTGGTCGAGGGGAACCCTAGGGGATCCCGTGTACGGTCGGGGCTGCGCAGAGGATAGGTCACGCCATGTAGGAGTGTGTAGAGGGGTGCGCCATAGACTGGAGTAGGATCGCGGCCCGACTGCTGTTTCAGGGAGGCTGGACGCTAACAAAAGCACCACCCCTCCAAGTTTAGGAGGGTGGGCTGTCTTAGAAAGCTTAGCTTTCTAAAAGCAGTACCTTCCACGTTATAGCCTGGCGAAACCACAGTTCTACCTCAGCTCATGCTTGTGCGCACGAGAAGACCTCTCCACACCCCTTGCGGATTTCGTCACCTGGGTACGGTTTGCAGCAGACTTCCGTACGGCACAGCCAACAGCGGGAGTGTCCGCGTTTACTGACTCGGGCTGATCGTCAACTTCGTACCTCTTTCATCGTCCACCCTCTCTTCTCTTTCGTCACCTCCTATCTGGACAGTTTTCTCTTCTGCTCCACTCTCCTAGCTCTGATCCCACCTGTTACTTCTCTAAGTTTACTCCCTTCATCAGATCAGATTTCAGATATGGCTGATTTAGTAGACCCCACGCTTGCGATGGGAGATCAAGATATGAACTACCATGCAGAGGATGACCAGGGTCAAAAAATTATGTCTTTGATGGATTCTTCAACTCCAAGTCGAAGTAGATACGAAAGATGGCAAGAAGCTTAATTTTGGAGTTGATAAAGCTCACAATGGAGCAAGCGTCACTCACAATGGTCTATACCCGCACCTCCTAGGTGTGATCGCTAGGTATCGTGGACAGCCCCATCTTCTGCACAAGTTGTAATTAACAAAAGTTGTGAGAGCTGCCCGGTTCAAAGAGAATGTGAACTCTTTGGTCCCTAACTTCTCCATAAACTTGGAAAAGATCATGGGAACCAAATAACGAATTATTAAAAGTGCAATTACAAGAAAGTGGGCAGGTAATAACATTTACAGAAATACTTGTCATCAAAACTTGATTAGCTCCCTTAGCTTTGGTACCTGGACCTGCATGGAGCTTCGGTCCTGGCGCTTGCTTCTGATTCTTGCGCTTAGGACAATCATTCCTAGTGTGGCCTCGCTCCTCGCATATGAAGCAACGTCCCTCTTTCTTTAGCTTCAAGGTATGAAGGAAACGGGCACGACCATTCTTCGCCTGAGTCGAATGGTTCTTGGAGGCGTTGTCTATAGACTTCGACTCCCCGGTACCAGTGGTAGACTGGAAGAACTTCCTCTTGTTCTTCCCACCCGTGTCGGCAACTGTGGTTCCCTTTGCACTGGCGATGGTATCATCATAGATGCGCGCGTAATTCATGGCCTCTTGCAACGTGGTACACTTGTTGTTCTTGATTTGTAACTTGTACGAGTCAGACAAACCATCCACAAAGAAACCTAACAAGATCATTGGATCCATCTTTGTAGCTCTAGTCTGCAAATCCCAAAACCTTTGAAGATAAATCTCAAAAGTCAGATTTAGCTTCGACATATCGAGGACTTTGAGCTTGCCTACGATATCATAATCTTCCTCCTCCTTCAGAAACTCTTTCCTGAAGACCCCTTCGAATTCTATCCATGTTGCAGGCTTGGGTTGGAGTTTCTTCCACCACAATAAAGCCTTTCTTGACATTAACCCTGCTACAAGCTGTATTTTCTTGTCATCTGGATAAGGGTGAAACTGGAAGTGTACTTGCCACTTGTGCAACCAAGTGTCCACAACCTCCTTAATACGAGACTTCTGATCTCCGGGAAAAGGATCTACAGTGATGTTCGGACCTAACACTGAAGCCATGGCATCCACATGCGTGAGCGCCCGAACAAAAGTGTGAGTGTAGTCTGAATCCCTTGGAGTTGCTGTGTCAACCTCGTTTGATTCGTGTTAACCTCCTCAAACTTTACATCAAGAGCAGTGGTGATTTCACTGAAGGCTTTCTTCGTAATGAGATCATCAGCTAGGAAGCAGTTTTGGGATCACAAGATTAAAGCGCTTTCTATCCGGATTCAAGACTACACAACGGCTCTTATGTGCTATGTCATGCACTTGGAGCATGTGGACTTATTACACGGAATAGAGTGGTTTAAAACCCACGATATTCGGATTGGATGGAAGGAACATACTCTTTCTTTTTTGAATAAGGACACCCAATTTTGTATTCAGTGTCATAATATTTTCTCTTCTCAAGGACCTATTGTATCTACGATGCAGCTTCAGAATATATTAAACACTTCTCATTACGATGTGTATTAGTGTGTTTTGATTCCGCTTTCTTTATTTGTTGTCTCTGTTAATAACAAGAGTGTTTGAACACCGTGAATTGAGAACGTTGTTAGATGATTTCATGGATGTATTCCCTGCTTAACTGCCGGAAGGTTTACCTCCAAAACGGGCAGTAGACCATCGCACATCAATTTAGTACCTGGGGCTCAATCTATTAGTGTTTCACCTTATAGGATGAGCCAGCTTGAGGAGGATGAGTTAGCTTCACAGCTACAAGATTATCTGAACATGGGCTATATTCGCCCAAGTAAATCACCTTGGGGAGCACCTGTCCTCTTAAGAAAGAAGAAAGATACTTCGTGGAGAATGTGTATAGATTATAAACGATTGAATAAAGTGACAATTAAGAATCGATACCCTCTTTCTCGTTCCGATGATTTGATAGACCGTTTGGCCGGAGCGAAGTATTTCACTAAGATTGATTTGCGTACGGGTTATCATCAAATCCGTATCTATGCTAAACACAGATAGAACCGCATTCCGAACTAGGTATGGCCACTATGAGTTTCTCATATTACCTTTTGGTTTGACCTGTGCTCCTGCCACCTTCCAGCAAATGATGAACGATTTGTTCCGAGATTTTCTAGGCAAATTCGTTGTCGTGTTCTTAGATGACATCTTGGTATATAGCCGAACGCTAGAGGATCACATTGGACATGGACACCTCCGGATTGTCTTAGTTATTCTAAGACAGAATAAGCTCTTTGCCAAGATGAGTAAATGTGACTTCTTTATGAAAGAGATCATTTACTTAGGACACAAGATTTCTTCTGAAGGTATTAGCATTGATCTGGATCATATCTGGAAGGTTTTAGAATGACCTATCCCTCAGACTGTGAAACAACTTCGTTCTTTCCTAGGATTCACGGTATTTCTACGGAAGTCTGTGCGTGATTATTCACACATCACGGCACCCTTGACAAACATATTGCAAGGTCGTGGACGCAGGTCTACCCAGCCGATCTCTTGGAATCATGCATTGAACAAGGCTTTTGAAAACTTGAAGTTAACTATCAAGGAAGCACCCGTTCTTGCATTATCCGATCCTACCCGACCTTATGTTTTAGAGGCCGATGCGAGTGATTTTGCGATTGGGGCAGCTTTATTCCAAGAGGGCAGACCTGTAGCTTTTGAGAGTAAGAAGCTAGATGACACCCAATATCATTGGCCCACAGTAGAAAAAGAACTCTATGTGGTTGTGTATGCTATGAAGGTTTGGAGACACTACTTGTATGGTTCAAAATTTCATGTATTAACCAATCATCAGTCAATCAAGTATGTGTGTGATGGGTCTGAATTGCGGGGACGGAAGGCTAGATGCGCAGAATTAATGAAAGATTTTGATTTTGAAATACGTTATCGAAAGGGTTCACTGAATAGTGTGGCGCATGCCTTAAGTCGAGTCAAGTTTGTAAATGCTATGTCATTTACGGAAATATCCTCAGACCTATTTCAATCCTTGAGAGGGCTTTGCGCAACTAATAGTCATTTCAGTTCTTAATGGCAAAGAGTCTAGGATGGGAGCTCCATGGTTGACCAGGACTCGGGGATTGTGCCACCTACGGTACAAGCGGCGAGAGGTCAGTGGATGATTAGGAACGGCTTGCTGTTCCGGAATGGAAAGATATGTGTGCCAGTTGTTTTAGATCTTCGATCCAAGATTCTCTGGGAGTGTCATGATGCTCCTAGTGCTGGACATCCAAGTATACATCGGACTCTGTCTCTTGTGAAGCATACCTTTTATTGGCCTAAGATGTGTACATTTATTAAAAACTATGTGGTAGGTTGCCGGGTTTGTCAGGTTACTAAGGCAAAACGCCTTAGAATCATGGATTTATTACAGCCATTGCAAATCCCGAGTAATAAATGGGACAATATTTCCATAAATTTTATTACTGGTTTGCCAAGAACGCGCAAGGGTCATGACTCCATTTGGGTCATAGTGGACCGTCTGACAAAAATGGCCAGATTCTTACCTACTAGAACAACCATCTCAGCTGTTTAGCTGGCTCACGAGTTTGTGGACCCCTTGTTTAAGCTGTATGGTTTGCCCTTTGACATAGTCAGTGACAGGGACTCGAAGTTTACAAGTAACTTTTGGACACTTGTTTTTTAGAAGTTGGAAACTACTTTAAGTATGAGTTCCTCAGATCATGCACAATCTGATGGCAATACAGAAAAGCTCAACCAATTGGTTGAAGATATGCTTCGGGCATATGTTTCTAAGAGACAGTCTTCATGGGAAGATTATCTACCTATGATAGAATTTGCTTATAACAATGCAAAGCATTCGAGTACTGGGTATAGTCCTTTTATGCTTATGTATGGGTTTGCTCCAGCCCTCCCATCAGCTCTTTAGCCTCCTCAAACAAGCCCGTCTGCCTCAGCTACCTATTGCTCTAAATCAGCGACCCAAAACAGCTGTTTGGCATCATAATTCCCTGCTGTACGGGCCTGCCATAGTTCCATACAATTCCATACAGGTGTACGGACCTGTACGGACATTTCCGCCCTGTTCAAGCTACTGCTGCCGGCTCGTTTCCTGCTCCTGGATTGCTGTTGTACCGGGTTTGCTTACGGGCTGCTTCTAAACGCTGGTTCTGAGGGTTCTCTCTTCCTCCTTTCTCTCCTTTTTGGTTCCTAGGTCTTGTGTACTCTTTCCATCCCCCGAACTTCTCTTTTTTCTATGATTTCTAGTTCATCTTGGATCTTTTTCTGGTTTTTTCTCTTTTCCTTCTCCAGAACTTATCTTTTCTTCTCTCTAAATCCCTAACTATCTCTTTCCTCTTCTTCTCCTTGCAAATACACTATTTCTTTCTTCTTTGTGGGCTGTTTTTTCGGGACTGTTTTTTTCTTTTTCTTCTAGTGGAAATTCTCCAAAGGTCAACTCAGGAATTGGAATCACATGGGCTGCAGTGACAGCTAGCAGAACCCTCTTCCCTGAAGAAGAGGTTGCTGCATTGCTGTCCAATCCTCAGGCAGATGTTTCTTCGCCTGTTTGAAAATCTGCCCTAGAATGCTGCCAACGGGCTGGAAATCAGGTCGCTCAAATGGCACCTACTCTGGTACAATAAAAATAGGTTCAAACTTGGCGAAAACAGGTCAACCAGCACAAAAAAGAACACCAGAGAATGCAAATCAGCTCTAGAATCAGTCGCCTATGCTAGGAGTAGCTCCTGGAGCTCTCCTAAGTTGAAAAATGGTGGCTGACAGAAAAAATGAACTGATTTCAGACTTTCTTCCTAACAAAACACACGGTTTTCGCAACAAAAATGCTCCACGAGCGCAGGGGGTTTGCTGAGGGCAACCTGCTTTGATAACAAATGTTGCAAATCGAAGTGAGAGAACATACGAGAATGGAGCTGAAGGAAGCTTAAACAAAATTGCAACAACAAGAATGAACTACAAAGCTAGGGTAGTCAAAGAGACAAAACCCTAGGATGGACCCTAACTAGGGTCAAAACATGTGTGGTGACTAGCTCACCCACAATCTCAACATCTAACTGAGGCTAGGAGGAAAAACCTTTATAAAGGGGAAAAATGCCTTTAACCCTTATACATTGGCCGCTGCCTTAGGAAATATGAACATTTCTAGCATAGAGAGCTCAAAACCGTGGAGCTCAGCTGAAATGAGATTACAAGAATGAAGTACAAGAGGGTTGTCAACACAACAAAACTCTAAAATCCTAGGGTAAGCCTCGGGTGAGTCAAAATTGACTATTCCTCTAATTGTGGTTGGGGGGGGAAAGCTTGAAACTGATACATTGGCCCTTGCTTTAAATATTATAATATTTTCACAACAAAAACTGAACCAAGAAGGATGGTCTGTAGCTGCCCACATGATAATCTCTCACACACCCTCTACACGTGCCCATGTGGCACCATGTTCACCCATATTGCTACAAGTATCAAGCCCCATTGCTCTCCTCATTCGGGGGTGAGAAGGTGGGGCATTGACCTATTTATCCAACAAATATAAGATATATCCTCAAAATTGGTGCTTAATGGATTTACCTAGATAATGTATATCGGTGGTATGAGATGCCAAGATGTATGATCCGGAACGCGTATATGTTGTTCAATGTTACTAATGTTGTTAATCTCCACTTGAATAATGTGCACGGTCGTGGATCAGGTTAGATTCATGAAAGTATCTTTTGGGTCAATTTCTTCATACGACCTGGTCCAAAAGGGGGGGAAGAAAATGATTTCTCGTTTGATTCCCTTTTTTTAAGTCTCGTGACTTCGGAGAATAGCCGGTTGTGACATCTAAGAATTGCTTGAGAATTGTCTCAAGATTTACGAATGTGAGACTCTGACAAGCGCAACTTGGATTTACCAAAGGTTATATGGTGAATACATATCATGTGGATACACCACATTGAATGTATTGGAGTCAGCAATGTATTTCACGTTGAAGATTGCTAGAAGTCCGCATTGTAGATAGTTACTCTCTATTAGAAGGTGGACCTTTTGGTATTAGATCATGCAGAGGATATCACTTAGAAGTCTTAAAAGAGTAGTATTCAGATGATGTATAAAGGATTGCGTACCTAAGGATGCATGGAAAGGGTCTTTCAAACACCTAACTCAGCCAAAGTGGCTGGATGGCATTAAGGTACTTATGCTTCTATTAAAAGTACTCATCATAATAGTGCTGTAATTCTTAGGTACAATGGTATGAGACTTTTAGATAATCTTGGAGATCATGATTGGTTAGAAAGGATATCATATGCACAAATATTGGAGCATACAAGTTGGTTGGATATTCCAATAGATGGTAATGGGAGTCAACAAAGTGGTATCTTTTTCATATCAATAATCTTGTGGTATGGCATTTAAGTACGTAAGTCTATTTAAAAAATAATCTTGAAAGTTGGTTATGTACCATGATTGGTACCCTCTAGCTCTAGCGTTCCTTAATGATCTCCAAATGGATCAGGAATATTAGTAGGGTCACCACATGGTTGATTTACTCATTTCTTGCATGAGAGAGTTGAAAAAATACATGAGGAGTAATTGATTTCAATATGATTCTAAGTTTCTACATCTCATGATACTCAGAGCGTAATTAGGCAGATTGCATAAGTCATATAGATACTATTTTACAAATACTACTACTGACTCTAATTTATAAGGAGATGTATGATTCAGAGAATCATTGAATGGATATTGAATTATTACATCCCAATAGGATAAACTTGCACAGTTCATGTCGGCGGCAAGGAAGCTCACACAAAATGACTTTGACAAAATCACATTCCCATTTCTATGGTTTGGTTGAAAAAGCTGGCTTAGAAGCTTCACGAAAAAACCTCTAGTCAACTTGACTCAACCAAGATCCACCAAGGTAATCCAAATTGGGTTAAGGTAGCTCAAGGTAGAAAAAAGGATACTAAATTGAACAAAAGAAAGATCCAATTAGTTCAAGGTACCACATCATCATTTCCACCAAAGGTTAATTTTGACCCCTTCACAAAAGTGTGAACACTTCAATTCAAGATCAAGTATCATTAGGACTTCATTCCAAAAGCACTTTAAAATTTATGTGGCCATTTTTAAAGTCATTACCATATCCAACACGAGGGTTAGTCTAGAAGGTTGAGCTAAGCACGTTGTAACCACAATTGGTCCAAACCATTTAAAAAACTAGTCTTCGATACAAAGTTAGTTGAGTTTAGCAAGAAGTAGTTTAGTGCCCCGACATCAGTTATTCAAAAACGGCATCAATAATGGAGATGAGGGTCCCAAAGGCAATGATCTTCGATAGTGACAGTACCACACTTGCAAATGTGAAGCCAAGAACTTCTCAATAGGAAGTTATGGTATGTACTTTAGCGGCACCAAATGAGAAGTTATCGCCAATCAGTGCCTCTCCCAAGAAATAAGAGAGGAATCTTTATTAGATTCCCTTTGGTCAGAGAAAGTTGGCTTTGATTAACTAGAATAAGTTTTATTTAGTTTGCTTTGCATTGGTTAGAACTGTGGGGACGCCCACAAGGGACAAGGATTAGTCCAAGAACTAGAATGCATGCATGTAGCTAACCTTTAATGGGTAAGTGTTGGATATTGTTTGTGCAAGGTGTAGGACTTTTGGAAGTGCTAAATTCCCCCACTAAAGCACAAGATAAGCAGCGCGCCAATCAAAGAAGGGCCCACTTGAGCTAACATTAAATGTGCCCCACTCTATGGAGGAAAGCGCCTACTTTTTGGGGAAAGCACAAGATCTTGGAGAAACCTCAACTTTCAAGAGAAAATCACCTATTCTAGGGAAGAAAATTAGGTCCATCTTTTGGAAAGCACATGCTTTCCAGTTGGCTGGCCTAGTCTATAAATTGTATTGAGAGTTGTACTCAGGCTCATGCTCCCTCTATGAGCCAGTTGTACAAAGTTATTCTATTGCAATAAAGTCCTTCGCGTGTCCAACCCTTATTTCTGCTGTGTCTTCTGTTTCTCCCTCCCTCTCCTACACTCTCTCTTTAGTGTGAATTGTGTTCCACGCCAATTGCTAAGTTCTCCCTATGTTGTTCAAGATTTTCCAGCCACCTGACGAAGAATTCCTCTTAGTGCAATTTGTTCCAATGTCAAGTGGATGGCTTCCTGAGCTGTGATTTGCTCTTGGAAGCTGAGTTTCAGGTTTGGTAGAGGTTTCAGTGGTATTAGAGCTTAGGATTGTCACTTTCCTTGCTGACAACGGTCCTGAAACCAAGAAGATTGTTGAGGACAGCGGGGATGAGAGAGAGTTTAACGCCAACATCTCTGCCCAGAAGATTCCAGATTGATCACAAATGAGTTCAGCCGCTCCATCCAACTGGTTCTCCATAAAATTGTGAACAAGGTGATTTACGATTTTTGATTTGCGATACAAGCAATCACAAAACCTTGGCACATTCCTTTGTTGAACATTCGATTCTGTATTGAGCTTTGGGAGGTGTCCATATGCTACATTCATGGACTATTGGTTGCAGCATACAACCAAAAGCCGAGTACTAGTAGAACACTTTCGTACTGTTTCTTTTGCTAGGATGCTGCTCCAAGCACACCCTAACTTGGATCCTTCTCTTCTGTCCATGTGGCAGCCATCTTGCTACCCACTTGGCAGCCTTAGCCCATCACTCTACAATATATTTCTACCCATTTTGAGGTGTCAACCCGCTGAGGCTCTCCTCATTTGGGGCTTACAGGTGGGGCATTGACCCTACTACTCCAGCCTCTCAGTGACACACTATGGCCCAATCCCCACTTGTCGATGTAGATGCTCCATTAGCTCACATAGAGAAGCCCTCTGGAACTCTATGGAGGCATCGTTGTTCTTTAGTCTTTCAACCAACAGCTCCTACTCCTCCAAGTCCGGTCCCATGCAAGTGAACCACCTTGGTACACAGGTACAATCTTGGCAGTACCACTGGTCCATGGCACCACGGTCATGAACTCACCGATGATCAGCCTAGAATTGTTATCCAGCTGTCCCCTTCACAATTAGTGAACAGCCTAGAATCTTCCAAGCACCGCTCTCCAGACCTCCATTTCAACCATCTCCACTCTAGCAAAGTCTGCAGCCAGCAAATAACCTGAGCAGCGAGACTCTAGTGGCTGATCCACACAGATCTCCCAGTCCAAGTATATCTCCAAATGGCCTAGACCATGAGCTTCACCTGAGCTCTCAAGCAAGTACTCTTCTGGCTTCAGCACACGCTCTTCACCTATACATGTTCATGTTTCCACCATCACAGCTTCAATAGATCCACCATCACAACTTCAATAGATCCACCATGTCCACCTTCCACCAACTTGCATCAATGTTTGAAGTAGCACCAACACTTCCCCTTGTGAGTTCTAGGAAGTACCTTTGAATCTCTCATAGAACAAATTTACCCAAAGCATGCTATTAAGGTTTGAATGAATATACAATGAATGCAAATAGATAAATGACCTTACCCTTGCATTGACACGGTCCCACAACTGAGCCAAGGTCTCAGACTCCTTCTGCTGCAGGATCCCTTGATTCGCCGCAAGGAGATCGGGCCTATTAACCCCCACCAATATGAAATCTACCAGATCATACAACTATTAACACAGACTGTATTATGACCCGCCAAACTCCATAATTGAGTCCATCCAATTGACCGTTGGTTGGAAAGGTGGGAAAAACTAGAATTTTTGTCTTGTCCTCTGCCATCTCAGCAAGGTCACCATGACGGAGTGAAGAGGGAATGAAACACAGAAGAGAGGGTGGATGGGATAGAAGGAGAGAAGGGGATGGACGGAAAGAAGTGGAGAAGAGGGCTGGATATGGTGATGAAGAGGCTAGGAGCCTACAAGACCTTCACACCTCACTGTCCTGCCCTTGAGAAAACACTCCCTTCGAATCTAAAAACACCCTTCAAAGTTTGCGTAACTTCCTTGACTCCCAAAAAGTCCACGCCAAAACAATCCTCCTCACGAACACCTCCAAAAACCAGCCCTAAACCTCCTCTTTGTGTGTTGGCTCAACACTCCCTCCGCACCTCGGGTCTCTAGCCAACTGTGGCTCTGATACCATGTGAAAAGTGCAACAAAACTGAACAGAAGTGAAGAAAGAAAGAAAGAAATATATATTAACGTCCATAGGAGACCTCCCGGGTCTATGGAACAAAAAAAACACACCAAAATCATCAACATTATTTAGAGACTGAGAGTCTTTGGGGAAGTATATCAGCTCAGCCCTAGTTTATTTAGATGCATAACTAGCTATTGGTTTTCTCTTAGAAAAGAAAAACGGCTTGAGCAACATCAGTTTAAGACTGAGAGAGATTTGGAATCACGGATCAAGGCTTGTCCATCCCTATATACTGCCCATTTTCCATCTTTGAGTGCATCCTTCACTTCAGTAAGTTCAATATTCCTTTGTTTGAGCTGAATCGGGGTAAGCTCCTCAAATATCCACACCCATGTGTCTTTCAATTTGTTTGTCTGTCGGAGAATATTGACTCTATCTGCCCTCTCTGTGAACTCAACTTGTACTTGTGATCCTTCTCAGAGATCCAACTAATGTCCGTTTCATCCCATTCTATCTGTGGTGTCTCCTTCTTGAGACTTGTGATCTTCTCTTCTACTGTGTATCCCTCCCTAAGATCATCTGCAGAAGGACAGCCCATACAATCCTCTGGAAGCCCCCCTATCCGCAATCTCTTCTTGTTTTTTGCTATGGCTTCCTACTCTTTTGCCTCCATATATAGATCTGCTTTGTTGATTTTGTTGTTGGCTAGAATAGCCATCTCTTTCTTGGTGAGCTTACCTGAGTGGTGATCATCTCTTCAACCGTGGAGACAAGTGTTGGCGCTACTGGAGATGTGTTGTATTTTTCCATAACCTCTGCAATAATTTCTTGATTACCTTTGCTCTCCATCTCCTTCACCTTTCTTCCAAAAGCTGCAATTATAAGCCTGAGCTCTCTCACTTCTTGCTGTAGAAAGTATATTTGCTCTTGTGGATCAGATCCAATCCTCGGCTTGTAGTGCAATGCATAGGGGCTGGGTGTTGATATAGAGGCTGCAACGTCACACTAGGAGGGCTTTCTAATCGGTATAGAGGTGGAAGTCTTCATCTTCAAGAGTTCCATAATCCCCGAGAAATGCTCCACCTACCCTCAGTGCGGTCAGTCATGGGATGCTTTCCCGCACTTACATGTAGCCTAGTTGGCAGTGTGCCAACTCTATCTAAAGCCGTCCAGCCATCGGGGGGGTCGGTCATCATATGTAACCCTATCACGTGAGTTCAACAAAAGGATATTTTTAATTTCTAAAAGTTACACAAATTAATATACATAAGGGAGTTTTTAAAATAAATTTGGAAAGAATTTACATATTTCTATAGAAAAAGGGTACATTTTATTACTGAAAATTTTATAGATAAGAGAATTTACAAATAGTCCTTGAACGCACGTGATATAGAGGGTTTATACATAGTGAACCCCTCGGGGTCCAGCCATCAAGCCACACATGGCCCCCATCTCGTGTCCAAACCAGGACCTACCGGATAACCAAGCTACTCAAATGCCTTCTCCTCATATGGGGGGCTTACATGTAGAGTTAGCTGGTTCCCACGTAGTTACACGAGAGTGGAGCATTGATATCTAACAGGTCCTTACTTCGCCCATTATATCTACTTTCATAAAGGAGGCTTAACTTTATCAAAATCATAATTGATCTCAATTACTGAGATATCCTTTATAGGTGAGCCCAGTTCCTTTGACACTAAGAAGGTGACAAAGTCATTTCCATCTTCACTATAGGTAAGTGACCTTACAAGACCACAACACTTTCAAATTTTCTCATCCTATGGGAAAATGGAACCCCTTTCCAAAAATAATGATAAATCGTTTTCTTGAAATTATAAAAACCACCTTGCGAGGTTACTGGTAGGTGACTATAGAAATATCTTGGGGGCCTTCTTGGGGAAACTACTCTACTACCCAAAAAAAAAATTGTAGACGGAGGTACGACTAACAGGACTGCACGCCGGACTGTACGGGACTGTACAGAGAAGTTGACAGTTGTACGGACCTGCTAACGATGTACGGCAAGTGCGACAGGACCGTACGGCAAGTATGGCGGGACTGTACAGCAGGTATGACAGAAGAGACGGGGCTGTATGACGAGAGAGAGAGAGAGAGAGAGAGAGAGAGCCAACCTCACACACACCAAACAAGAAAGGGGAGAGAGAGATGAGAGAAACTAACCCCCAAACCGGTGGGGAAAACCTCTGCTATAGAAGACTGCTCAAGAACTCACAACCCTGCTCAAGAGGCACCACACGGAGATGAAATGGAAGGCAAGGAGGGTGGCCTATATATAGCCCCATCCCCTCCCTCAGTCGGCTGCAGCAATAGAGCTGACCCCCTGCTCTAGGGGCCAACCAGCAGTCAGGGTGGGCTGACTCACCTACCAGCCTTCAAGGGCTGCTGTAGGACCCTATCAAGGGGCTGCTCCCTTGCTGTGCCTAGCCCAACTAGGGGCTCCACTAACCGACCTGCACAACCCTACAAAAGGGGCTCCAAGACAGGCCTAGAAGGGCCCTACACTGCCACTGCCTGCAGTCTTACAAGAGACTACTACACAGCCTCTTACCCTATGCCTCCCAACCAGCAGGCCTAGGTGGCTCCTCCTACCTCCTGCCCTATGCCTCCCAACCAGCAGGCCTAGGTGGCCAACTATCAGGTCAGTCCACCTCAGCCTGAGAAAGGGCGCCACAGGAGCAGCAAGACACATGGCACCCATCCTACCCTAAACTACGCTCACGGGGGGCAGGCTCACCCACACCAAGACCCTCTCTATACCCTATCCTACCTCTCTCTAGGTGGGCACACCCACAACAGGCCCTCTCTCTCTATGGTGACATCAGGAGATGTTGACCTTCAACAGCATCTTGCAGACAAAGAGTTCAGGCAACAATTTCTAGCCAAAAGTAACAAATACCACAGTGTAGACTTCTTGGATGAGAGAGTCCCTATGCCCAATTATTACTAGCCTGATATCTTAACTGTGAAATTAGACCAACAAAAGACCATACAATATTATATTTTGATCTCTCTTATAAACTTTACTTGGGCACCATTATCTGCAGGGTTCTTCAGATTAGGTTTGTTAGCTGAACTTTCATATGCATGTGAGATGTAATTGTGTACCCACATCCAGTAGAATCCCAGCCAAATCAAGATTCATACCTTTTCAAAACTTGACCCTAGTGGATGGAACTCAATTTTATATCTCGGATCTTGGATGCTTTGCACAAAACCCACAATAGCTGCTCTTGCAAAACCATTACAAACAATATTAGAGAATATGCAACACATGCTCTCTCTCTCTCTTTCTCTCTCTCTCTCTCTCTCTCTCTCTCTCTCTCTCTCTCTCTCTCTCGGTACAGCATGGTGCGCAAAGGTATCCACATAGTTTGGTAGCCACGGCATTAAGATGGACAGACTTTCCGCCTTTTAGTACAACATGGATGCATGACCTGAGATGTCCCACGAGATGAGATCAACCGTATTATACAGTTGGACCTCCTCCAGCTACATACGTCTCGGACATTTGATGGGGCGGGGGGGGGGGGGTACCAGGAGTTCCCCACCAAGATCCAATTCTACCATGACCACTTCCTGAGGATCTCGGAGCATGGTCTTGTCATCAGACCTCAATATCTCGAGGATAGGATAGTCTCACATGCATTGAGGATCACCATCGGATAGTTGCGGCCGTCACATCGAGGCGGGGAGAGCTGCAGGCATATCCAGAGAGCAGAGAATCTGTAGACTATGCCCGATGGGGGAGATCGAGACAGAGGAACATTTTCTATGTGTCTACCAAGTCTACTATGAGATCCAAGGGTGATATCACTGTCTCTTTCAAAAGGGGCATGGCTTTGGTCCACTTACACGACTGATCCACTTTCCAGACCAAGTATGTGTTGGGCTCTATCTGATTGAGATGCAGCGATATAGAGATGTACTGATGAGACAGACCAAAGAGCAACAGGAGACTATGCCACAGGCCACTAGGATCGACCGAGCACAGACACACGTCACTGACTTCTATACATTTGAGTCAACTCTCAGGGTGGGTTAGCAGTGAGAGTCATCGGTCGCCCGATGCTACCAGACGAGAGATGCACACTCCACATGCGGCACAGAGAGTGACCAGACATGCACGATCGAGGTCAGCATGTCTATTTCAGCCCTCCTCAAAGGAGACCGCCAATGATGAGGCGTCACCCTTGACGTAGCCCATCGGATACAGAGATCGAGGAGACCAAGCCCTCTGCCACCTGGAGAGACAAGCTCGACAAACAGATACGAAAGCTCCTCACATCCCATCAAAGAGACACTGTGGCACCTAGATATGTGGAGCCTGTGTGCGTACTCGCAGCATTAGCTCTGAGCACCTTTTAGCACTTTAGCTTTCAACAAGGGCCTTCGTGAGCCCTTTGCTTCAGCCCACGGCAGCTTGTATGAGTTAGTTCTGGTTTTGTACCTTTGTCTCATAGGCCCGCGAGGCCTCCTGCATACCTTAATACCTCTCTCTCTCTCTCTCTCTCTCTCTCTCTCTCTGTCTCATAGGCCCGCGAGGCCTCCTGCATACCTTAATACCTCTCTCTCTCTCTCTCTCTCTCTCTCTCGTTGTACAGCTCGTCGTCTGTACCTCTGTATAGCAGTACAGCTCGTCTCTCCCCGTCCGTACCTCTATACAGTACAGCTCATCATCGTATGTGCTTCTGTATAGTAAAGGTCGTCGTCGCCCGTGCAGCTCATTGTTTGTACCTCCATAATTCCATATAGTAGTACAGCTCGTCTCCCATACTCTTTGTTGCCCGTACAACTCGTCCTCCATAGAGCTTTGTTGTACAATGCAGCAGAGAAGCAGCAAGGTTGAGATCACTCCAAGCTGAGCCAAGCTAAGCCCTTGGCTCAGCTTGGGGTTTAGCTTCAGCAAAAGGGCTTATCAAAGTCTGCACAAGCCACTATGGAATTCCCGAAGATGAAGACTTTTACCATACACCGATTAGAAAGCGCTCTTACTCTAACGTTGCAGCCTTGGCATTGACACCCAGCCCATTTGCATTGCATTAGAAGCATAGGATTGGATCTGATCCACAAGAGCAAATATACTTTCTACAACAAGAAGTGAGAGAGCTCAGACTTATGGTTGCAGCTCTTGATAGGAAAGTAAAGGAGATGGCAGGAAATGGTAAACAAGAAATCATTGCAGAGGTCATACAAAAGTGCAGCACAGCTCCACCAGCATCAACACTTGTCTCCACGGTCAAAGAGATGATCACTTCAGCCAAACAAGAGATGGCCATCGTGGCCAACAACAATGCATTGGGGGGTTATCAGAAGATTGGCTTGGCTGCTTTGAAGATGATGAAGGATACAATGAAGAGGAGAGCATCACATGCCTCAAGAAGGAAGTAGCACAAGTTGAATGGGATGCAAATGGCATTCGTTGTATCACTAAAAAAGGGAGACAGCTACAAGTTTATTTCAATGAGAGGGCAAGAAGAGTAAGATTCTCTACCAAACAAACAAGCTGAAGGGTACACGGGTATGGATAGGAGCTTAGTCGAACTCAGCTCAAACAAGGAATATCAAACTTACTAAAGTGAAGGAATGCATGCAAAGCTGGAAAATGGGCAGTCTATCGAGATGGATTGGCATTAATTAGAGATTTCAAATCTACACCCACAGACCCTCAGTCTTAAATTGATGTAATGAAGGCCATTTTTATGATAGTACCAGATTTCAGATGTGTGCTAAAATAACCTCGAGCTGAGATGCTATATGCACTCCTTGAATCTCTGGTTTATCCAAATGTTGTTAGTCATTTTGACATTTTGCATTTTGTCCCATAGGCCCATGAGGCCTTCCAAATAGGGGGGTGGGGTTTATGAGACTCAGGATACCGAATCCCTTGCATGTGCCATTTGGAAATGCGACGGTACCTTATGGTCAGACTGAGAGAATTTTTTGGAATCCTACACACAGTGTGACATAATCTTCTCCACAGAGACACACCAGAGCCACTACTAGATTTTATAGATGACTCCGTTCTACTACCCAATATTGACTTGGATGAGGTAGGTATGACACGAGTATCAGCTGACAGACAGGGTCCAGTCACATCGTATGAATACGCACTTCTGAATATGGGTAGGATGCATGATCTTGTCATTTATAATGGTCTTCAGGGGGGGGGGGCTCTAGCATAGTTGACTATATCATGGGATCCCCTACCTTCGCATCACACATCACTGACTTCGCTGTCTCACCACTCCTCCGGGGGCGGACCACACTTATGTCTTCTTCAACATCTCTACCTCCCGTCTCACAGTGCCGTCTGTCGCTCCGATCACTCACGCTACTTAACATGATATACATTTTGATCATGACCTAGCTCCAACTTACTCTACACCGCTTTACACACTACTCACAGACATCAATCACATACCCCTCTTAGAGGAACATGCTGCCTTGATAAGCCGCTCACTCCACAACGCTGCCTTGCACGCTTTTCCCTACACTAACCGCTCCAATAGACCTCTGCCTCTTGGATTTGTGCCTTGCAATAGTTGGTACGATGCGCAGTGTAAGGCCCTTCGCCAACAGCTCCGATTCGAAGCCAAACATAATCTTCCGAATAGTCCAGACACGAAACACGAGTACCGCCATCTAGTATGTCAGAAAAAGCAGGCATTTATCCGCAAAAATCAAAAAGAGTTATTGAATACACTATTTAGTAACAACTCCAAGGATTTTTAGTGCAAGTTGCTTGAGCGAAAATCACCCTCACCTCTCACCGATACCCGAATTTGGCACACATATGCATGCAGCCTTTATGATGTCCCACACCAGCCCGCCCCGGATCTCTCATACTCACCCCGTCCCACCACTTGCACCCTATTCACTAGATATCAAAGACTCTATCTCTTCTTAATGAATCGCTATTCCTACGTTGACACAAATCACGGGTGATGGCATTTCATTTGTTCCACCCAGCCTACTCTCGTAGATCACAGATCTTCTAATTAATTCGTTCCTTTGTTTTTCTCATGCTTATCCACGAGACCCTCATTTCCCTAGATAGTTCTCCTTGCCAAATGTCATCATTCTAGCCTCTCCACTTGGTGCACCTTTTTACCCCTCTCTTGGGGCACATTTAAAACCACTTGCCCCTTGGCATTATTGCACATTTAGGTGCACCTAGGCCTTAGCACTCAGAACTACCTAGTCAATGCCATTTCACCCTCACCTAGGACCTTGGCAGTTACTTATCTTGACCATTTCAATTACGCACATTAACTATTACAAAAGTTGGTCATCTAAGAGAAAATGCCCACCGATCTTTCCGAGGTCATGCTATCTCGGCTAGAGCATAACATTCCTTCCCTCTTCAAGCATCAGCGTCCTCGATGATGAAATCTGGGAACACTCTCCGTAACTGGTATACGGATTCCCAGGTAGCTTCTGATAGAGGCTGACCATGCCATGCAACCAATACCGTGGGTATCTTTCGATTTCGTATTTGCATTGTTCCTCGGTCCAGGATTCTTGTTGGCTTGCGCCTCGCAATATCCTCTATCTCCTGAAACAAAACCACACCTTCGATTAGTGAGTCACCTGTATGCAAAAATTTCTTTAAGCGCGAAACATGAATAACCGGGTGCACCTTACACCCCTGTGGCAATTCTAATTTATAGGCTACACTGCCTATTCTCTTTAGAATTAACCACGGCCCACAGTATCGAGGTGATAACTTAGCACACTCCCCTGAAGTCAATGACTTTGAGTGCGAAGGAACTCTGAGAAAAACTTTTTCTCCTTCCTTAAATACCCTTATAGACCGGTTTTCATCCGCATACACCTTGGCTCTATCCATAGCCTGGCGAATATTAGCTCTCGCAAGTTCTAGCATCTCCCGCATCTGAACTACAAAGTTCGCAGCAATAGGCACTTTCTGAGGTACTCCAACAATAGTTGGATTGGCTGGTCTATAACCATAGTTCAGCTCAAACGGACTGAACCCGGTAGATGAATGTTTTCTATCATTGTAGGCAAACTCCAACAATGGCAACCACTTGTCCCACGTATGTTGCCTCAATGACACATATGCCCTCAGCATATCCTCTAAAGTCTGGTTGACTCTCTCCGTCTGACCATCCGTCTCGAGATGATCCCCACTACTCATTCCCAACTCAGTCCTTAGTGTCTCAAATACCGCTGTCCAAAAATGACCGGTAAATCTGACATCTCTGTCTGACACTATGGATCTAGGCAATCCATGCAGACGAAATATATGTCTAATGAACAAATCCGCCACTTGCGGGGCACTAACAGACTCTCTAGTCGGAATGAAGTGAGCCATCTTGGTTAGACGATCAACCACCACAAGGATAGAATCATACCCTCCTTGTGTCGTAGGCAATCCTACAATAAAGTCCATGGAAATGGTCTCCCACTTATTTAGTGGTATTTCCAAGGGCTGTAAAAGTCCGGGTGGCTTCACCCACTCGGCCTTGCTTACCTGACACGAGAAACACCGTGTCACATATTCATGAATATGCTTTTTCATCTTTGGCCAAAAGAAATTGTCATTGTCGAATGACTCTCTGCCTGAGATCATTCTGACCAAGTACTACAACCTTGCCATTTCTAACTAGCATACCATCCCTTATGGTATATCTTGCATAAGTTTGGCCTTTTCTGGATGCCAGGTCATCCTTTTCATTTTCCCCGGGTTTTAACACATGAGCCTTAGGCCATAAGCTCTGGACAAACTCGTCCACCTTTTGAGTTTCTCTAATTTCGGTCATTAGAGCACTCTCTAATACCGTGAAACTCAGGTTGTGCATAATGCGAGACAACGCATCAGCAACCTTATTGTCTTTTCCTCTTCGGTACCGAATCGTTAGATTAAACTCCTGCATGAGCTCTGCCCACCTAGCTTGGCGGCCCCTCAAGTCAGGCTGTTTACAAAAATGTTTAAGAGTATCATGATCCACATCCACATAAAACTCTGAACCATACAAATAATGGCTCCATGTTTTCAAAGCATGGATAACAGCATACAACTCCAATTCATGAGTTGGCCAATTCCTTTGAGAGGGAGAAAGCTTCTTGCTTTCAAAGGCTACTGGCCTTCCCTCTTGAAGGAGAACTGCTCCTACCGCAATGCCACTTGCATCGGTTTCTAGGAACAACGGTTTCTGGGGATCAACTATTTTTAACACCGGTCCTGTGACCACAGCTTGTTTTATGGTGTTAAAACTTTCTTGTTGATTCTGTCCCCAAATAAAAGGTACTTTATCTGAGGTCAGATCAGTCAATGGCGATACTGTTCCAAACTATCCTTTGATATGCCTTCTATAAAACTGGACAAATCCCAAGAATGATCGCAACGCGGTCAGACTCTGAGAGATTGGCCAAGTTAGTATCGCAGCCACTTTCTTCGGATCCATTTCTACCCCCTGTGGAGTAATTATGAACCCTAAATACTCAAGCCTAACCATACACAGTATAGTTTTCTTTTTATTCACATAAAGACTGGCTTTCCTCAAAGTACTGAACACTACTCTTAAGTGTTCACGATGCTCAGTAACACTTTTACTGAATATCAGGATATCGTCAATAAAATGTACTACGAACTTTCCGATATACGGACGTAGTAAATCGTTCATAAGCATGACGAAGGTCGCTGGAGCATTGGTAAGTCCGAAGGGCATTACCAAAAACTCATAATGACCAAACCTGCTTCTGAAAGCGGTTTTATGCACATCCTCGGCTCTAATCCGGATTTGATGGTAGCCGCACTTAAGATCTATCTTGCTGAAAATCACGGCTCCATGTAATGCATCTAGCAAATCATCAATCCGAGCCATCGGATACCTCTGCTTAACAGTGATATTATTCAATGCTCTGTAATCTATACAAAGGCGAAACGTATCATCCTTTTTCTTCTTTAATATCACTGGCGAAGCAAAAGGTGAGAAACTTGGTTGAATCTGCCCCAACTTGAGGTATTCTTTCAGTTGTCTACGCACCTCCGCCTCTTCAGTAAAGCTCATTCTATAGGGAGGTCTATTTACAGGTTCTGCCCCCGGGATCAGCTCAATCTTATGCTGAACTTTCCGCTCTGGAGGTAACCCATAAGGTAGTTCATCCCTAAAACATTCAGAGAACTCCTCTGTTATAAGATTAGCCAGCTTGGCCATCTCACCACTTTGCGTAACATCAGTGCTAGCCGAAGAATCATCAACCGGCTCTACCGATGCTGTGCAAAGGAATAAAAACTCTACTTGAGCTTTTCTGATTTCCATCACGGAAACCAACGGTCCCTGAGGTATATCTTTTTCACCTCGTAAGACATAAAGCACATCATTCATCTTGAATTGATATACGTGCTTTTTCCAATCAATGGCTGGATTCTTCCTAGAATGCCACGCCATACCCAGGGCTATATCTGCATGAGCAAGCTTGGTCATTTCAAAATCAAGCTTCTCAGCATAGTCCTGAATCCGAAGCACCAACTGGGTAACCCTTTCGTCCCATACTTCAGTTAAACTTCCATCTGCCATTCTGAATGTATACGCATAGTCAGATGGACTTGTCTTGAATTTCAGCCTCTTCACGAGCTTGGAGTTAATCACATTGTGAGTTGACGCCGAGTCAAACAACACAATGACATCATGACTGGCCACTTGCCCATTCATTTTAATTAACTCCGTATCATTAAAGGCCGTATACCCCGTTGCTGCGGGCTTAGATAGGATGTTATCAGGTGCACTCGTCACTAACTTAGCAACAGATACACATAACAAACAAGGTACTAACCTCTGAGAAGGTCCCGCCAGTTGCATCTGCATATGTTCCGCATTGGGACTCTCCTGCATTTCCACGTCGCATTCAGATATTATCATATTAGCCGTGCGACGGTCTTTATTCAGTGGACAATCCTTCCACTGATGTCGCTGAAGGCAGCCGAAACACAATCCTTCTTTTCTAGCTTTCTCTTTTTGTTCAGGGGTCAACGAGGACTTTGACCAAGCCCGGGCTGCCATTGGAGTTATTTTCCTTTTCACCCCAACGGTGGTACCTGTTTTTACTGGTCCCTCAACCAGCTTCACCTGCTTGGTTTGGCCACTTGGCTGCGAGACACTTGTCTTTGAAACCCATTTCCTCTGAAATCCCCCTTTTTTCGGGTACTCTTACTGAGTCCCTACCTACACAAATCCACCAGATCTGCCCCTGGCATCCTCATAGTTCAGGGCTACTGCAATAGATTCATCTAATGTAGTCACATATTTAGCCCAAACTTCCATTTTGATTTTGTCGTTCAGTCCATAGATATAGTCTTTTAACTGAACCGACATAGGGAGAGGGTCTGTTATTTTCATAACACATTCCCTGAATTTATCGGTGTACTCTACCACCAACAGACTCCTCTGACGAAGATTTCTATAAGCATCCCAAGCTCGGGACTCTTCATCAGGTGGGAGAAAGTGTTTCTTAAATTCAGCTTTAAACCCTTCCCAGGTGGTAGGAGCAACTTGATCCTTCTGTTGCTTTATCCACCATCTATCCGCTGCCTCAATAAACAGGTGTGTGGCCTCACGGATTTTCTTTAGATCAGATCTAATTTCACAAATGGCGAAGGCTTCTTCCCACTTGTGTAACCAAACCTCGATCACATCAGAGCTGCGCTCGGTCATCCGACCAGCGTACTTCTCCGGTCTATAATTAGCGATATTAGGCACTTTGACCCTTGCGCGCTCTAATGAATGGATACTGGGCTCTGGCTCTGCTGGAGCTTTGCCCTTATCAATTCTAGACGGTCTAGCCGACAAGGCTTGTACCATCTCCCTAATCTCATTTTGACCAACATTCACTTGAAGCTGCTGGTTCATAATCTGCTATAAAGCATCTTCTAATATCGAAATCCTACCGATCAAAGTAGGTGCTGCATGATGTGACATCTGTTGTGTAGACTGTACTCTAGACTCACTAGGATTCACTCTAGAATTCTGCCCTTCTGCCTCCATAGTTTCACAATGGGAAAGGGGGGGTTTTTTTTTTTTTTCAGTCTTTTCTAAAACCCAATTAAAAGATATATATATACACTTGTTTTCTGTTCTACTTTCAGGGGGTTTTTTTTTTTCTCTTCTTTATCCTGCACACTAAACTCCCAAATATACTATACTTTGGACATTCCTTTTCACAGTGCAGGAATAACAGGACTATATATAAAGCTGTAAAAGCTGTATCGAAAAAATGCTCCCTGAATCTTCTTCTCGAAATGTCAATTAACTCCTGTCGTATTCATCTCTCGTTCGCTTTTCCCTTCCACCTAAACGTAGTACGCACGTGCGTGGAATTTACGGACCCAATGTTTGTAGCAGCATCCACAGCCAACGGTGCACAGCGTTAACTGGTAGTTCACACGACCAGCATCGACGGATTGCTGCATAGAGAAAATAGGAGGCGGAACGATCGAAGGTCTGTATAATTGAGCGTAAGTGCTCGTCAACACCACGCCACGTCGTCCCCGCAGAACATTTACTGAAGATGTCCGTCCACCAGGTCCCCCCACCTACAGCCTTCGCACGTCACGAACAGTTGATTCACCCCTTGCGTCACCTCTGCGCTCAACCCGCTACCAGCCGCTACCTTGCGTGACCCCTAAGTTCCAGCCACGAAACAGAAGCCTCGTGCGTCGAAGGTCAATTACCCGTCGTCACCACGTTGCCCCCTCAGTCAGTTCGTCAATTTGACGCTAAGGTCATTCGACGATCCCGCTTCCATCTCCTTCATAGCCTCCGCTCTGATACCAACTATCAAAGACTCTATCTCTTCTTAATGAAGCGCTATTCCTACGTTGACACAGATCACGGGTGATGGCATTTGATTTGTTCCACCCAGCCTACTCTCGTAGATCACAGATCTTCTAATTAATTCGTTCCTTTGTTTTTCTCATGCTTATCCACGAGACCCTCATTTCCCTAGATAGTTCTCCTTGCCAAATGTCATCATTCTAGCCTCTCCACTTGGTGCACCTTTTTACCCCTCTCTTGGGGCACATTAAAAACCACTTGCCCCTTGGCATTATTGCACAGCACCTAGGCCTTAGCACTCAGAACTACCTAGTCAATGCCATTTCACCCTCACCTAGGACCTTGGCAGTTACTTCTCTTGACCATTTCAATTACGCACATTAACTGTTACAAAAGTTGGTCATCTAAGAGAAAATGCCCACCGATCTTTCCGAGGTCATGCTATCTCGGCTAGAGCATAACACTAGAGGTGGCGTCAAGGACGCGGAATTGAAACTTCACAATGGTAGATCATCACGAAAGGCTCTGCACTGAATTTGTTGCATATGGAATTGATATCCTAGCCCCGATCCTAGCTAAGCTTTTCAATGATGCAATCTGCCTTGGCTTTACATGCGCCTAGACCCTTAACACCATCACTCCTATTCACAAGGCAGGGATCCCATGAACCCAGGAAACTACAGGACCATTATGATTGGACATGTCATTTCCAAGATTTATGCATCAGTACTTGACACAGAGGTTAGCCAGTTTGCAAAGATCCAAGGACTCGGAGCAAGGAGCAAACAGGATTCCGACGGGACCATGGATCATGTGCTTACACTCTGGAGCATCATGCAGGAGGCTAGATCACGGAAAGTATGACCAGGAGATCATATGGGCTTTTATGTCTCAGGCCATGTTCGAACAGGTGCCGGATGGACAGAGGAGATTAAGAGCACCATCGGAGTCAAACGAGGTTACCCCCGCTGTCACCAACCTTGTTTGGCCTCTACATAGACGAGCTTGAGACCATTATGAGAACATTAGGGGGGGCTGGTTGTTCTCTCGCTGGTACCTTGGTTCAGATCATCCTATACACATAGGATGTCTCCTCTCCCAAGGGGCTCCAGAGACACTTGGATGCATTGCATGCCTTTTGTGAGCCTTTAAACTTGCAAAGCCTAGCTTTCTCGAACTTCAAAAGTACCCAATCCCCTTCCTTCAGATCTAACTGTCTCCTATGCTTATCTGCAGCTCTTCTATGTTTCTCTTGAGACCTTTCAATTGCTGTCCGGACTTGGCTGTAAGCTGTCTGGAGGTCTCTCACAAACTGATCAGCTGCAAATATTTCATCCTTGGTTCTCAGGATAGGTGGCAGAATCACCTTTCCATAAATGACCTCAAAGGGAGCTTTCCCTGTAGAGCTGTGTACTGTATTATTGTAAGCAAACTCTACCAATGGTAGGTACTTTTCCCAGTCTGAACCTTCGTCACCCACGTAGCATTTCAACATATCCAATGCTATAGAATTTGCTACTTCACTTTGACCATCTGTCTGGGGATGGAAAGAAGAAGAAAAATTCAAATTCGTCCCCATGTTATCAAATAAAGCTCTCCAGAATAGACTGGTCATTCTGGGATCTCGATCACTGACAATGGACTTAGGCATACCATGATGCTTAAAGATTTGTGCTATGAAAAGCTTAGCCATATGATCTGCCTTTATGGTTTTGCGAACTGGAATGAAATGAGCTTGCTTGCTGAATCTATCAATGATAGTCCGAATCCCATCATTCCCTGACTTTGATCTTGGAAAATAAAAAATGAAGTCCATTGTAATACTTTACCACGGTTCCTGGACACAGGAAGAGGCATAAGTAGGCCAAGTGCCTTCCGTCTATCATACTTCACTTTCTGACACGTAAAGCATTCAGTAACAAACTGATGTATATCTTTCCGCATTCCCGGCCAAAAGAAATACCTCTCTAGTGTTAGAGTTGTTGCTGTAATTCCTCTATGTCCAGCATAGGGAGGTGCATGGCATTCCTCTAAAATCTTTTTCCTCATCTCCTGGGTGATGCATAGGCAGTCATCTTTCATTAGATACCCATCCTTCAGGGAATAGTGACTGGTGGACTGCCCCTCTTGCATTTGCTGTAAAATCTCACCAAAATCTGCATCATTAGCATATTGCTTCCTCATGCCTTCCAAGTCCTGATGATAAGCAATAGTTACATTGTTGACCTGGGGTCTTCGGGACAAGGCATCTGCCACTCTGTTCCAAATTCCTGGAGTATGGACAATCTGAAAATGGTACATTGACAGCATGTTTGCCCATTTCATATGCTTCTCAGAAAGCTTTGTCTGAGTCAAAAAGTATCTTAGACTTTGGTGGTCTGTTTTAACTGTAAAATCTGCACCCAAAAGATAATGCTTCCATGGCATGGATTACAGCCAATAACTCTTTCTCATAGATTCCCAGGTATCTCTCTGCATCCCGGAGTCTCCTGCTCTCATAGGCCACTACATGACCATTCTGATGCAATGCAACCCCAACACATTCCCCACAAGCATCACAATCCACATCAAATGGCTGATACAAATCTGGAACTATTAAGATTGGCTTTGTAGTCAGCCTCTCCTTGAGTGTGGTGAAGGCTGTCTTTTGAGGAATTCCCCATCTGAAAGCTGCATTTTTCTTAGTAAGATCGTGGAGCGGAGCGGCTATATCCACAAAATGCCTAATAAATCTTCTGTAGTAAGAACACATGCCTAGGAAACTTCGAACTTCATGGACAGTTTTCAGCTCTGGCCATTTGTGAATGGCACGGATCTTTGCCGGATCCCTCCGTATCCCATCTTTAGATATTATATGCCCCAAGTAATGGATTTCTTCCAAGAAGAATTCACTTTTCTTGCTGTTTGCATAGAGCTGATGATTTCTTAGCTCTTGAAACACTATAGCAAGATGTTCCTTGTGCTCTTCTTCGGACTTAGAAAAGACAATTAGTCATCGAAGAAGGTACCAGTGAACTGTCTGTAGGGTCGGAAGATACAATCCATCATCCTATTGAAAGTAGCTGGGGCATTTGTCAATCCAAAAGGCATCACCAAATATTCATACAACCCAAAAGTAGTGCGGAACGCTGTCTTGTGCACATCCTGAGGCTATATCCTCACTTGGTGATAGCCAAACTTTAAGTCTATCCTGCTGAAAACTGAAGCTCCATTTAACTGGTCCAGCACATCATCAATGTGCGGAATAGGAAATCTAGTCTTGATGGTCATTTTGTTCAGTGTGCGGTAATCGACCCACATACGGAATGAGCCACCTTTCTTCTGTACTAGCAGTACAGGGGAACAAAAAGGAGAAGAACTAGGCTGAGTCAACCCCTTGGACAACAAGTCCTGCACCTGAGTCATAATCTCTTCTCGCTGAGTTGCACTAACTCTGTATGGGGGCCTATTGGGTGGCTCGCTGCCAGGAATGAGTTCTATGCCATGATCTTTAGGTCTCTCGGGGGTTAACTCCCCTGGCAAAGTGTCAGAAAAGCAATCTTTAAAATTTTCAAGGAACTAAAATTTATTCTGATCTGCCTCACTTATTTCAGCATACATTTCCACATCTCTCTCTTTTACAAAAATCATGTAAGCTGAAACTGCAGACTTTATTTCCTTGCCAACAGAACTATTTGATACAATGGGAATAGTTTCCCCTCTATTCCTAGCAACCACACGATATACTTTGCCCCTATGTACAAACTCCATCACTCTTTCAGGAAAAGTCAACTTCACTGCCTTGCGATGGAACCAAGGCATACCCAAGACTACATCATGGTGTTTCAGTGGAGAAATGAATAAGTCTTCCTAATCCACATAACTCTGTACATGAAGACGGAGCTTCCCTATCAAGGGAGTGACTGGCACAGGGTTCCCACAGAACATCTAATCGGCATCCAAAGCCCTGCCCAACTCCTCCGTCTTTATTCCCAGTCTCAGGGCTAGGTTCTCTGATATGAAATTATCAGTTGCCCCTGGATCAAATAAAATTAGCGCTTGCTGGTCTCTAACTTTGCCCCATGATAGCAGCAATTCTCGTTCTTCTGAGTTTGAAACATGACCCAGGATGTCAGGAATTCCTCCTGCCAGTCGCTTTTGCGGTCCCCGTGGCTTCTCTACCTCTTTTCCCTTCGAAGTTGAAGGCTTTTCTGGGCACTGGTCAGCCACATTGACACGTCCCAGCACTCCTGAAACCTCTGATCTGCAAGCAAACACAAGAACGCACACAACGTGAGAAAACTGAGCAGGCTGCTCACCACCCAACCATGACATCTACGGGATGTGATCCCGAATCAGATGTCCCCTCCCAGCCACGAGCTGAGCTACTGGCACGAACTCCCAACCAGATCCAAACCAGCCTGGTGTCCCATACCACCAGGTGGCGCTGTGAAGCCTGGGATCTGCTACTCGGCCTTGGGCTACGCTATGATGCAGGCGTGCGTCCGCGACTCAATCCAAGATCAGACCTAGCACCTGGGAACGAAACCTGCTCCCATCGGCTCCCTGAGAATTGGACCTCTGGGCCCCTTTTATAGACTCGGGCCCCAAGCGCCAAAAATAGCGAAGACCTCTAACTGGTTCGTACCCTTGCCACTCAACCCGAGAATCAAGCCTGCCTAGCTCTAAGCCTCCCCAGGCTACCTGAGCTAGTCTTGTGTACCCAGTACACGTCAGATATCAATCCGTGCACATGACATACTCCCCCTCCTCTAAGAACTCACTCCTGAGTTCGCTAAAAAACCCGGAAATGTTCTTTAGAGGTTTTGTAATGTCTCCCATGTTGCATCCTCCTCAACACGATCCTTCTACTTGATCTTGTATTCCGTGAGAGTTCTATTTCGAATCTATCTTTCACGAAATTCAAGAATACACTCAAGTTCGTGTGGAATAAAAGTCAAATCTGTAACTTCTATTATCTCGTGAGGAGAAACAAGTTGATCATCCGCACCCAAGACTTCTTTCAGTCTACTGACATGAAAGACTGGATGTACTTTAACATCAGGAGGCAATTCTAGTCGATATGCAACTGGTCCAATTCTTTTAATGACCTTGAACGGACCACAGTATCTGGAGGATAATTTCGGAACCAAACCAGTACTTAGGCTCTTGGATTCCTTAGGAATTCGCAAATATACCATCGTTCCTTCAGAGAACTCTCTAGGTGAACGATGTCTATTAGCATAAAATCTGTCCCGATCTTGGGCAAACTGCAACATTTCCTACATGTCTTGCAAGAAGTTCTTTGCAGCATCATTTTGAATCCCTTTTAACTCCTTGGTAAACTGCAACATTTCCTACATGTCTTGCAAGAAGTTCTTTGCAGCATCATTTTGAATCCCTTTTAACCCAACCATAACTGGTGACTTAGGTTGAAACCCGTACATAAGCATAAAAGGACTGTAACCAGTACTCGAATGCTTTGCACTGTTATAAGCAAATTCTATCATAGATAGATAATCTTCCCATGAAGACTGTCTCTTAGATACATATGCCCGAAGCATATCTTCAACCAATTGGTTAACCTTCTCTGTACTGCCATCGGATTGTGCATGATCTGAGGAACTCATACTTAGAGTAGTTTCTAACTTCTCAAAAACAAGTATCCAGAAGTTACTTGTAAACTTTCAGTCCCTGTCACTGACTATGTCAGAGGGTAAACCATACAGCTTAAACAAGTGGTCCACAAACTCGTGAGCCAGCTGAACAGCTGAAATAGTTGTTCTAGTAGGTAAGAATCTAGCCATTTTTGTCAGACGGTCGACTATGACCCAAATGGAGTCATGACCCTTGCGCGTTCGAGGCAAACCAGTAATAAAATCTATGGAAATACTTTCCCATTTATTACCTGGAATCTGTAATGGCTGTAATAAACCCACGCTTCTAAGGCGTTCTGCCTTAGTAACCTGACAAACCCGGCAACCTACTACATAGTTTTCAATAAATGCACGCATCTTAGGCCAATAAAAGGTATGCTTCACAAGAGACAGAGTCCGATGTATACCCGGATGTCCAGCACTAGGAGCATCATGACACTCCCAGAGAATCTTGGATCTAAGTTCCAGAACATCTGGCACACAAATCTTTCCATTCCGGAACAGCAAGCCGTTCCTAATCATCCACTGACCTCCCGCCACCTGTACCGTAGGTGGCACAATCCCTGAGTCCTGGTCAACCATGGAGCTCCCATCCTGGACTCTCTGCCAATAAGAACTGAAATGACTATCAGTTGCGTAAAGCCCTCTCAAGGATTCAAATAGGTTTGAGTATATTTTCGTAAATGACATAGCATTTGCAATCTTGACTCGACTTAAAGCATCCGCCACACTATTCAACGAACCCTTTCGATAACGTATTTCAAAATCAAAATCTTGCATTAATTCTGCCCATCTAGCTTTCCGTCCCCTCAATTCAGATCCATCACACACATACTTAATTGACTGATGATCAGTCAATACAAGAAACTTCGAACCATACAAGTAGTGTCTCCAAACCTTAAGGGCATACACTACAGCATAGAGTTCCTTTTCTAGTGTGGGCCAACAATATTGGGTGTCGTCTAGCTTCTTACTCTCGAAAGCTACAGGTCTGCCCTCTTGGAATAGAGCTGCCCCAATCGCAAAATCACTCGCATCAGCCTCTAAAACATAAGGCCGGGTAGGATTGGGTAATACAAGAACGGGTGCTTCCTTGATAGAAAACTTCGAGGTTTCAAAAGCCTTGTTCAATGCATCATTCCAAGAAATCAGCTGGGTAAACCTGCATCCACGACCTTTCAATATGTTTGTTAGGGGTGCCGTGATATGTGAATAATCACGCACAGACTTCTGTAGAAATACCGTAAATCCTAGGAAAGAACGAAGTTGTTTCACAGTCTGAGGGATAGGCCATTCTAAAACCTTCTGGATACAATCCAGATCAATGCTAATACCTTCAGAAGAAATCTTGTGTCCTAAGTAAATGATCTCCTTCATAAAGAAGTCACATTTACTCATCTTGGCATAGAGCTTATGCTGTCTTAGAATAACTAAGACAATCCGGAGGTGTCCTATGTGATCCTCAAGCGTTCGGCTATATACCAAGATGTCATCTAAGAACACTACAATGAATTTGCCTAGAAAATCTCAGAACAAATCGTTCATCATTTGCTGGAAGGTAGCAGGAGCATTGGTCAAACCAAAAGGTAATACAAGAAACTCGTAGTGGCCTACCTAGTTCGAAATGCGGTTCTATCTATGTGTTTAGCATAGATACGGATTTGGTGATAACCTGTATGCAAATCAATCTTAGTGAAATACTTTGCTCCGGCCAAACGGTCTATCAAATCATCGGAACGTGGTAGAGGGTATCGATTCTTAATTGTCACTTTATTCAATCGTTTATAATCTATATACATTCTCCATGTAGAATCTTTCTTCTTCCTTAAGAGGACAGGTGCTCCCCAAGGTGATTTACTTGGGCGAATATAGCCCATATTCAGGTAATCATGTAGCTGTGAAGCTAGCTCATCCTCCTCAAGCTGGCTCATCCTATAAGGTGGTACACTAATAGGTTGAGCCCCAGGTACTACGTCTATGCGATGATCTACTGCCTGTTCTGGAGGTAAACCTTCCAGCAGTTGAGCAGGAAATACATCCATGAAACCGTCTAACAACACTCTCAATTCACGGTGTTCAAACACACTTAAATCATTCTTGTTATTTACAGAACAAATGAAGAAAGCGGAATCAAAACACACTGATAGACATCATAATGAGAAGTGTTTGATATATTCCAAAGTTGCATCGCAGATACAATACGTCCCTAAGAAGAGGGAATATTATCACACTGAATACAAAATTAGGTGTCCTTATCCAAAAAAGAAAGGGTATGTTCCTTCCATCCAATCCGAATATTGTGGGTTTTAAACCACTCTATTCCGATTAACAAGTCCACATGCTCCAAGCGCCAAAAATAGCGAAGACCTCTAACTGGTTCGTACCCTTGCCACTCAACCCGAGAATCAAGCCTGCCTAGCTCTAAGCCTCCCCAGGCTACCTGAGCTAGTCTTGTGGACCCAGTACACGTCAGATACCAATCTGCATTCTCTTTGACCCGGGCAGCTCTCACAACTTTGTTAATTACAAATTTGTGCAGAAGAAGGGGCTGTCCATGATACCTAGCGATCACACCTATGAGGTGCAGCTTCCAACTGGCAAGCAGTTTTGGGATCGCAAGATTGAAGCGCTTCCTATCCGGATTCAAGAATACACAGGGGCTCTTACGTGCTATGTTATGCACTTGGAGCATGTGGACTTGTTAATCGGAATAGAGTGGTTTAAAACCCACAATTTTCAGATTATATGGAAGGAACATACCCTTTCTTACCTAAACCTTCAACAATCTCGCATTCATCCTCACTCTCTTCTTCCTACCTTTTTCCTAAAGTCTGACCACTTCCCATAACTGATGAACCAAACAAGAACTTGCAGCGCGAATTTCGAAATTAGGGCATACCTGGAGGAACAAATCGTCCAGAATTCTTTGAACAGAAGTTCCTACCTCAGGAGTTGGCTCTGATACCAACTCCTGAAACCTCTGATCTGCAAGCAAACACAAGAACGCACACAACGTGAGAAAACTGAGCAGGCTGCTCACCACCCAACCATGACATCTACGGGATGTGATCCCGAATCAGATGTCCCCTCCGAGCCACGAGCTGAGCTATTGGCACGAACTCCCAACCAGATCCAAACCAGCCTGGTGTCCCATACCACTAGGTGGCGCTGTGAAGCCTGGGATCTGCTACTGGGCCTTGGGCTATGCTATGATGCAGGCGCGCGTCCGCGACTCAATCCAGGATCAGACCTAGCACCTGGGAACGAAACTTGCTCCCATCAGCTCCCTGAGAATTGGACCTCTGGCCCCCTTTTATAGACTCGGGCCCCAAGCGCCAAAAATAGCGAAGACCTCTAACTGGTTTGTACCCTTGCCACTCAACCCGAGAATCAAGCCTGCCTAGCTCTAAGCCTCCCCAGGCTACCTGAGCTAGTCTTGTGTACCCAGTACACGTCAGATACCAATCCGTGCACATGACACACATGCCCCTCTTTCCCACACTTTAATCATTTCCCATCTCTGCGGAATTCTGCTATCTGTTCAGAAGTGAATGGGGATTTGCCTTTATATGTCTTTGAAAACTGAGTACCCCTCAGCTTCTGAGGCTGAAACCCTTTCTTTTCAACCTTGGGATACTCTTTCTTTTCTGATTTTGAAAAATCAGTTCTCTTTCTTTCACCACGTCCTGCATGCAAGGATAGTACTGTGGATGGATCTTGTAACGACACAAGACTAGCTACTGAAGCTGAATGCATAAGGTCTTGAATGTTCTTTGCCCCAAAGCATTCACTACTGCCTGAATTCTTGGACTGAGACTTGCTCTGTACTTTCTCATTTGGGTTCCTTTCGAGATCTTTTTGAAAGGTGCAACCTGCAAATAGGCATCCCAAAACTTTTGGTTGTACACATCCACTATATCTCCTACATCCATATGCAAACTGTCTCAATCTTGAAGAACATGATCTCTAAACTGTTTAGGCATAAACTGCTGGTACAAGGCTTTCTTGAAGTCCTTCCACTTCTTTGGGGCTGACCCATCTGTGGTCTGTGCACTCCACCATGCACTAGCTGTCGCTGTCAAGTGCAAACTGACCATTCTTAACTTCGAGGATTCTGAAAACTTTTATGTACCGAATGCAGCATCAAACTGCCTGATGAACTGCAATGCTTTGTCTATATGACCATATTGTCCATTATAGGTCATAAACTTGACAGATTTACCTCCCTCTTTGAATTCCTTGGTCTCTCTGGAAGACTTACTCTTCCCAAACTTCTTGTGTTTCCTTCTTTTCCTAGATGGTTTATCTGATAAAGAAGAAGATACAGAAGTCGAGCTCGAGGTAGATAGTGAAGGACTGGGAGATCGGTGATGATGCCTTGATCTCTTCCTGCTATGAGACCGTCCCCTATGAGATCTCTGTCTCTCTCTGGCTGTACACGAGAGTGTGCCTCTGGCATTGGCACATCTTAAGCTGCATTAGGCATAGTTTCTGCTTGAAACAAATGCTGAGCTCTTGGATCCTTTCTGAGATTTTCCATCTCTTGCATACGAGTGCGTACCATCTACTCAAATTCTTGCTGATTTTGCTGCACACTTCTCTGTCTTGGATGTACATCCCTATCTTGTGAATCCCTCTGGATAGGTGATTGAGCCATTTTCTTACAACTTGTGTGAGATCTACAAGTTTTTCACACACACTGTGTGTGTAACTAATGCACGTTGCCTTTGCTTTTCAAAGAGAAAATTACCTCAACAAGAGGTGTCTTGCATTCACAACTTATGCCAGTGCTCGGCTGTCAACTCAAGGCATATACCCACAAGGTTGCCAAGGCATCAACAACTATATTGCCCCTCTTCTGGCTGCTGCAAAAAGCACTGAGTATGCATCTGATTCCCTTTTCCTAAGCACAAAGGCATGCATCCCTTTACTTGTGCAAATCTCTGAATTTTCTCTGATTTCTGCTTTTTCTGACAGCAAATACTCTCTCAGATAGGTGAAATTTGCTAGCAGAAACAGTCTCTATAACTGTCTTCTTCTTCTTTTTTTGACAGTAACCAGATGAAGTAACTGGCTGGTTACACTAACCAGACTAGCTGGCTCTGGTCTGGTTAGTCTGTGACTAGACCTCTTAACCAGATTAACTGGATTCTGAAATAACTGAACCAGACTGAAATCTGGTTAACTGAACTAGTCTGATCTGGTTAGTCTGATCAGACTAGTTAGCTATGATCTGGTTAGGCTGACCAGACTAGTAAGAGTACCCTGCCCCTTAACCTGAGTCAACTAAACACAGTTAACCTAACTAAAGGTAACTGCCACATCACCTGCCTGCCCATCTGTCAGCCACGTCAGCATCTGAGCTGGCTGCCACATGTACTACCACGTCAGCACGACACGTGTGTGCGCCACGTCATATGCTGACCTGCCACGTCATTTGTTGCCTAGCTAGGTGCCACGTCAGCGCAGTACACGTGTCTGCCATGTCACCCTAAGGTTTGAGACCTTGGCTGTGAATTGGTCGACATCGCGCGTCGCGCCTTCTGGAGCCCATCCGTCGTCGCGGGACCTTCTACGTGCACCACCAAGAATCGACGACGGAGAAAGAAGAAACTCCTTTGGTCACGTCTGTCGTCGCGCCATCGCGTCAGCGTCTTCTACGTCTCTACGTGAAGGTAGCATCTTCTACGTCTCTGCGTGAAGGTCCGTCTCAAGGAGCAAAGCTTCTGTCAACCAGCGTAACTCTTCGTCTCCAACAGTCTTTGCATACGCAGATGGTTCTCTTGGCCTTGTCTGGAATTACGTGGACATAATGCATGCCTACCGTCGTCGGCTCTGCGTGTTACGTTTGTATAGAGGTGTCGGTTCTTTTCCTCACAATTAACAGTAGTGCTCTATCTGCATCAGGCGAAAAGAGGCGTGCGAAGACCAAGGACGTTGTGCTCTTTGTCTCATGACCTCGCTCCAATCAGCTAGCTTCAGAATCCCTCTAGTCCTTACTACTGACCTCGCTCCAATCAGCTAGCTTCAGAATCCCTCTAGTCCTTACTACTGGCGCATCTTGCAGGCAGCCCACTTAAAACTTTAACAAGTGCAATGATCTTCTAATCACCCAGGGACTTCACTTCCACAAACCTTCTCGGATCGTCACAGTTTGAGGAAACTGTGGGACCATGCTCTGATACCAATGTAATCATCTCGCTGGTTTTCAACCTTCCTGATTGTGCAATCTTACAACAGCTCATAAATTACAGCAAGGAAACACTCTCAAATGCTCTCCCTCTCTCTACAGATACACTAGGGCCCAGGACAATCGTCGGGCTGGACCCCAGTATGTCAAGAATTCCTCCTGCCATTGGCTTTTGCGGTCCCCGTGGCTTCTCTGCCTCTTTTCCCTTCGAAGTTGAAGGCTTTTCTGGGCATTGGGCAGCCACATGCCCCTCTTTCCCACACTTAAAGCATTTCCCATCTCTGCGGAATTCTGCTATCTGTTCAAGAGTGAATGGGGATTTGCCTTTATATATCTTTGAAAACTGAGTACCCCTCGGCCTCTGAGGCTGAAACCCTTTCTTTTCAACCTTGGGATACTCTTTCTTTTCTAATTTTGAAAAACCAGTTCTCTTTCTTTCACCACGTCCTGCATGCAAGGATAGTACTGTGGATGGATCTTGTAAAGGCACAAGACTAGCTACTTAAGCTGAATGCATAAGGTCTTGAATGTTCTTTGCCCCCAAAGCATTCACTACTGCCTGAATTCTTAGACTGAGACCTGCTCTGTACTTTCTCATTTGGGTTCCTTTGGAGATCTTTTTGAAAGGTGCAACTTGCAAATAAGCATCCCAAAACTTTTGGTTGTACACATCCACTGCATCTCCTGCATCCATATGCAAACTGTCCCAATCTTGAAGAACATGATCTCTAATCTGTTTAGGCATAAACTGCTGGTACAAGGCTTTCTTGAAGTCCTTCCACTTCTTTGGGGCTGACCCATCTGTGGTCTGTGCACTCCACCATGCACTAGTTGTCGCTATCAAGTGCAAACTAACCATTCTTAACTTGGAGGATTCTGAAAACTTTTCTGTACCAAATGCAGCATCAAACTGCCTGATGAACTGCAATGCTTTGTCTGTATGACCATATTGTCCATTATAGGTCATAAACTTGACAGATTTACCTCCCTCTTTGTATTCCTTGGTCTCTCTAGAAGACTTACTCTTCCTATACTTATTGTGTTTCCTTCTTTTCCTAGATGGTTTCCATCTGATAAAGAAGAAGATAGAGAAGTCAAGCTCGAGGTAGATGGTGAAGGACTGGGATATGCAGAGGACGCTGACGCGATGGTGCGACGACAGACGTGACCAAAGGAGTTTCTTCTTTCTCCGTCGTCGATTCTCCGTGGTGCACGTAAAAGGTCCCGTGACGACGGATGGGCTCCAGAAGGCGTGACACGCGATGTCGACCAATTCACAGCCAAGGTCTCAAGCCTTAGGGTGACGTGGCTGACACGTGTACTGCGCTGATGTGTCCCCTAGCCAAGCAGCAGATGACGTGGCAGGTCAGCATATGACGTGGTGCACACACATGTCGTGCTGACGTGGTAGTACATGTGGCAGCCAGCTCAGATGCTGACGTGGCTGACAGATGGGCAGGCAGCAGGTGATGTGGCAGTTACCTTTAGTTAGGTTAACTGTGATTAGTTGACTCAGGTTAAGGGACAGGTTACTCTTACTAGTCTGGTCAGCCTAGCCAGATCATAGCTAACTAGTCTGATCAGCCTAACCAGATCAGACTAGTTCAGTTTACCAGATTTCAGTCTGGTTCAGTTATTTCAGAATCCAGTTAATATGGTTAAGAGGTCTAGTCACAGACTAACCAGACCAGAGCCAGCTAGTCTGGTTACTGTCAAAAAAAGAAGAAGAAAATGACAGTTACAGAGACTATTTCTGCTAGCAGTTTTCACCTATCTGAGAGAGTATTTGCTGTCAGAAAAAGCAGAAATCAGAGAAAATTCAGAGATTTGCACAAGTAAAGGGATGCATGCCTTTGTGCTCAGGAAAAGGGAATCAGATGCATACTCAGTGCTTTTTGCAGCAGCCAGAAAAGGGGCAATATAGTTGTTGATGCCTTGTTGACAGTCGAGCACTGGCATAAGTTGTGAATGCAAGACACCTCTTGTTGAGGTAATTTTCTCTTTGAAAAGCAAAGGCAACGTGCATCAGTTACACACACACTGTGTGTGAGAAACTTGCAGATCTCACACAAGTTGTAAGAAAATGGTTCAATCACCTATCCAGAGGGATTCACAAGATAGGGATGTACATCCAAGACAGAGAAGTGTGCAGCAAAATCAGCGAGAATTTGAGCAGATGGTACGCACTCGCAAGCAAGAGATGGAAAATCTTAGAAAGAATCCAAGAGCTCAGCATTTGTTTCAAGCAAAAACTATGCCTAATGCAGCTTATGATGTGCCAATGCCAGAGGCACACTCTCGTGTACAGCCAGAGAGAGAGAGAGAGATCTCATAGGGGACGGTCTCCTAGCAGGAAGAGATCGAGGCATCATCCACCAATGAACCTTCCCTCATCCCGTCGCCTCTCTTTCGACGCCCATCCCCTTTCCGTCGTCCCATCCCCTATGACGGCATGCAAGCCAATGTCTACACCTCTTGATGCAAACGCAAAGATGATGGCAAACATGGGTGCTGAGATAGAGGATCGTAACATGTATCGCAAAATGGTAGGGTGTCTCATCAATCTTGCCATTGTGTGACCAGATCTCAGAAGGTCCGTCTCAAGGAGCAAAGCTTCTGTCGACCAGCGTAACTCTTCATCACCAACAGAGATGGTTCTCTTGGCCTTGTCTAGAATCACGTGGACATAATGCATGCCTACCGTCTATCGCTCTGCGTGTTACGTTTGTATAGAGGCGTCGGTTCTTTTCCTCACAATTAACAGTAGTGCTCTGTCTGCGTTAGGCGAAAAGAGGCGTGCGAAGGACGCTGTGCTCTTTGTTTCATGACCTCGCTCCAATCAGCTAGCTTCAGAATCCCTCTAGCCCTTACTACTTGCGCATCTTGCAGGCAGCCCACTTAAAACTTTAACAGGTGCAATGATCTTCTAATCACCCAGGGACTTCACGTCCACAAACCTTCTCGAATCGTCACAGTTTGAGGCTCTCTACAGATACACTAGGGCCCAGGACAGTCGTCGGGCTCGACCGCCCCGAAGGTTTTTATTACTTGAGAGAAAAACTCAGTATATGAATTCAGCGTAGAAGCTGTACATACAAAATTCAAACGTGAATTTCAATTACATGAGCTCTCAGGCTCCCCTTCTTGGCAACAAGCCAGTTGTCAATTTCTACTTTACTTTCCTAAGGGCAACTCTAGAGTCTTCGAAGCACTTGGTCACGCGAACCGCCTCCTAGACTCTTGGTAGGCTCCATTGTGCTTAGGAAAATCACTCTTCCTAGTACTTGCAACAATTAATTAAAGCGCACCACCATGGCACCCATTGATTGTTAGCGCTTTGCATGCAAATAACACACTGTGAACTAATTCTAGTCATGGTGGGCGTCCCCACTGAACACATGTGCACACATAACAAATATAAAAATAGATATTTATTCTCTGGTTGACCGAAGTCAACCCTCTTGATCATAATTAAGGGGCTTTGACCAAGGGTCGAGACGCCTTAATTATAGTCAAGTCTCTCCAACCGAAGTTGGCACAACTCTCCAACCGAAGTTGGCACATCTTGGTAAACTGTAGTTAACTCTCTTGGCGCATGCCAAGTCTCGTTGACCGAAGTCAACACTCTCTAACCATAGTCAGCTCTGTAGTTCTCTGGTTAACCATAGTTAACCCTCTTGGTAATAAACCAAATCTCCCCGACCGAAGTCAAGTTTACTTGACCAGAGTCGAGTATCTTTGATCGTAATCAATTCTTTGACCATTAAAAGAACTCTTTGACCATAATTAACACATAAGAAAACTCTTTAATTATGATCAAATAAATGGTCAATTGTATTTTGACTTAGGATATTTACATTGTCGTGACAATAGCCCCCTCCCTCGTCGTCTGTGTTGGGTGTTGGAAGCAATGGAAGCTCAAAAATAAAAGCACAAAGAAGAAAACCGAGATGCTGTAATAGATTGCTGCAAAACTGAAGTGTGGAGACTCAAGGGAGAGCCAACATAACGAAACCGTAGAGCTAACTGCCCTAGCTGGACTAAGTGTCCTCGCTGACCTAGATGGCACATAAACTAACTGTACCAATAGTCCTAACTGACTATAACTAGGCCTACAAGGCACATATCAAGGCATAAGTGGCATCTATGGATAGCCCATGAGATGGCCTACAAACCGCCCTCCATGGTATGGGCTGAAGTATCCTGGACGTGGCTCACGATACCTAAATATCTAGTGTCACGGTTGCACATGTTCGTCCCGTAGGAATATAGCAACCTATGACTATACAGAGTACAGTGGCAACTGTTTTATGCTTGGTACTTCATGTGTTTCTTGGTTCAGCAAGAAGCAGAGTACAGTTGCTACTTCTAGTTGTGAAGCTGAGTACAGAGCGGCTTTTACAGCTACAGTGGAGTGTGTTTGTCTTTGGAAGCTACTTGCAGATCTTTGTGCATGCCAGACTGCTCCTACCGTCATCTTCACTGCACAAAGCACATTGAGGTTCGAGCGATTATCAACAGGTGATATTGAGTTGTCTTATGTTCCCACTGAAGACAACTTGGTAGATCTTTTTACGAAGGCTCTACCTCGACCTAAGTTTGAGGCTTTTCGGCAAGCTTTAAACTTATTATCTTTTGTAACATGCATGACAAGTGAAGTATCAGCCCCATAAAGAAGTCCTAAATGATGAGTGCCTTTAAGATATCTGAAAACACGCTTCATGGCATGCCAATGGTGCATAGATGGGCTATGCATATATCTGCTCAACTGTGAGACAGCATACTGTAGATCAGAACTCGTATGGCATAGGTAAATCAAACAACCAACTGCCTGCTGATAGAGAGTGACATCACATGTACCGCTGCCATCCTCAAAAGAGAAGTGAAAACTAGTCTCTAATGGTGTGGATACTAGCTTGCAATCCTGAAACTGAAAACACTGCAAAAGCTGTCCAATGTACTTAAATTGTGACATCAAAATGCCCCCCTCACTGCTACCAAATTGGATGCCCAGATAGTAAAGCAGAAGACCAAGATCAGACATAGCAAATGTCTGCTGCAACTCAATTTTAAAATCTGCAATTTGCTGAGCATGTGTCCCAGTCACAAGCATGTCATCCACATAACGGACTAAAATCAGCAAATCTATCCCACGCTTGCAGATGTAAAGTGTAGCCTTTGTAGGGCTCTTCTAAAAGCCAAGTGTGAGCAAATGAGTATGAATTCTCGAATACCAAGCCCGAGGTGCCTGCTTCAATCCATAGAGGGCCTTTTTCAAGCGGCATACCTTGCTTTCAGAACCTTCAACCTCAAAGCTAGGAGGTTGGGAAACATAGACCTCTTCCTGCAAATACCCATTAAGGAAAGCTGTCTTAATATCAAGCTGATGTATCTGCCAATGAAAGTGGGCAGCAAAGGCAATAACAATGCAAGACAATCTTGATTTGTATCATGCACATATACAGGCCTCTGATGATAGTGTTGATATTTATGTTGATCTACCTATTAATTTTGAACATGGTTCTCCTCATGATTGTGTTGATGACTTTGAAATTATTGACCATGCAATGGTTGCTCATGAAGACCCTACTACTTATAGTAATCTTGGAAGTGGGAGCAAAAGTCTCCTCAAAGTCAATGCCATGCTGCTGAGCATAGCCCTTAGCAACAAGACGGCTTTGTAACGGTCCACTAAACCCTCAGCTTTCCGTTTAATTTTGTAAACCCACTTAGTTCCAATGGCATTCTTGCCATGAGGCAAATCACACAACTCCCAAGTGTTATTCTGATGGATAGAATCCAATTCAGGTTGCATGGCCTTCATCCAACAATCATTCTGAAAGGCATCTTGATGACAGAAGGGCTCTTCATTGCATGTTGTAGCAACCGAAGCATAAGCAACAAAACTAGCATGCTCTTTCCGGACAGCTGCTCTCGTACGGGCTGGCAGAGGAGTATCTTGTTTGTTGTCTTTTAATGTGTCAAGGAGCCAACAAGGTACCTTTTTGGACTCCTAAATTTCTGCTCTTTCCTGGTCAAGAGCCCTGTGCAAATGATCCTAATCAATGATAGGCATATCAGGCTGAATTTCTGGCTGCACATGTGGTTGCAAATAACCAACAGATGGAGGAGGTACAACCTCAGATAGAACATCATCCCGAGCATCGGATGGAAACAAAGGCATCAAGCAATGGGCTGTTTTTGACAGTCCAGCAAAGGCATAGTGGAAGATTCATCAAACACAACATCCTGACTGACAAAACACTTGCCTGAGCGGGGCTGATATAGCTTATAGCCCTTGCTCTCTGAACTATACCCAAGAAAAATGCAATTGACAACTTTATCATCCAACTTAGTGCGTTTCTGTGAAGGCACATGAGCATAAGCTGAGCATCCAAAAGTCCTCATGTGGGAAATGCGAGGCTTACGACCCGTCCAAGCCTCATAAGGTGTGATGGTCTGCAATACCTTTGTAGGACATCTATTCAATGCACACATGACCGCATCCAACCACAACTTATTAGGCAAATGTTTGCCATGCATCTGGCCATTTCCATCATTGATCTATTCTTCCGCTCAGCCACGGGATTCTGTTGAGTATAAAGCACCGTGTATCGATGATTGATGCCACGGGAAGCCAAAAAAACAGCAAACTCCTTTGACGTGTATTCACCCCCCCCCCCGTCTGTATTAAGGTGAGCAATGTGCAGCCCCACTCTCATTCTCAGCCAAGGCAATAAAGTGCTTGAAGCATGAAGAAACTTCAGATTTGGATTTCAATGCGAAAATCCAAGTGTACTTGGTAAAATCATCAATAAAAGTGACAAAATAGTAGAACACCCTAAGAGCTATAACCCTCATGGGTCCACAAACATCACTATGAACCAAATAAAGCTTGCGTGAAGCACCAACTCTCCCATCCTTGGGAAACGCAGCATGGTGCATCTTACCAAGCAAGCATGGTTCACAAACATGTTTGGTTATCTTCCTTATATAACTTCAACAGGGCTCCAAAATTAAGGTGTCCAAATCTCTTATGCCACAAATGAGTATTAGTCATCAGAGGCTTCTTTCCAACAATCACACTCAACATTTGCTTCCAAACTTACCAACACCAGATCGCATGATGATTATGCATTGCTATTTGAAGCACCTTTATGCTTTGTCCTTGGTAGCTGGAAGCTAAAGGTATCCGCAGACCAATGTATTGTGCAGTCCTTTTGCCCCCCCACCTGGTTTGTTGGGCGTTGCATCAAGTCCCCTCATGCACAACTTCGGCCACAACTGGGGCTTTGGTCTTCTACTATAGTTCTTTACGTAAGGCAATTCTATGTTCAACCAAAGTTGGAGATAGTCGTTCGCTATACAGTTCTGTTGATTGTATCCGAGGTAAGGTTCTGTGGCTTTCCATGTCTATGAGCCAACCACAAATTAAATTCGCCCGATTGTCTTGCATTGAAGGCTTTGTGCACTTTCATGGTTGGTTATTCGGCGCTTCCGTCTAGAGTATTCAGCGCTTCCGTGTTGTATCTAGTCTCGGTTATTCAATGCTTTCGTCTCTAGTGCACTTCGTCCTACATTAGTGGAAGCCATTGCCAAGTCTGCTCTCAATCACTAGTGGTTTCAACGGCCTTTAGTTCAATTAGTGTTTTAGCATTTTGGAATTGGTCAGATAGCTCATCTATGGAAGCCATTGCCAAGTCTAGGCTCTCAATCACCAGTGGTTTCAATGGCCTTTGGTCCAATCAGTGCTTTAGCATAATGGTTTCACACATTAGTTTACTGGGATAGAAACTATGCGAAATTTAAACATAACATTTGTCTCTTCACATCGTAATTCCAATCTAGCTATAGATACAAAAAGTTAATGTCTTCATATTGTAATTCCAACCTAGCTACAGATACATTGTTTATGCTCGTGAAATCGACTACTACAGCTTCCGTATTCAAATTCAATCTATCTACTGTTTATTGAATATGTGCATCTCACCGTATGTAGTCTAGCTTTCTATTTTTTATTGTAGTGCTTTATGATTGTGTCGTAGATTACAAAACCAAACTGGAGATCATCAGCCCTATCTCACAATGTTTCATCAAACATTCTTGCAGCCTGACAAACATTCAAAAAGGTAATCTTCTTTCGTCAACTATTGCACTATTCAAAACCAATGCACAAAAACTGATGGACCGATGTATCATCACACCGATAGACCACGAGAGAAGGGCCCATTTCTGGTTTTTATAGCTCTCAAAGAGGAAATGGGTTGTCTCTCCAACCACACAATGTGTGGCTATATTTACTTTATACATACATATACATATACATATACATATATATACATATATATATATCCACTATGTCAAGTACCTTTTCTTTGCCTTTACTCTCAGTGGGTCACTTTGAAATGCAAAGCAAAGGAATCTGATGTATCATTGGCACTGCTGGCGGAGGCGGAGTAGAAACTATAGTCAAACCGTCAAAGTATGATGAAGCCTAACATCCCTAGATATAATAAACTTATGCTTGACTGGATCATAGAGTCAGTATCCCTTTGACTACGCAACATATCCAAGAAAAACACACTTGATTGATTTGACATCAAGTTTACTCCTAAGTGCGTCAGGAACTTGAGCATAAGAAAGGCAGCCAAATACTCTCAAGTGACCAATAGAGAGCTTAGTTCCTGTGAATGCCTCTTCTGGTGTCATATTTTGCAAAATGTATATCTTTTAAATCAATTAAATTTGCAACGTGAGTATCGTTGACATTATACAGACTCTCTTCATTGTGTTACGGATTACAAATATGGAGGGCTGTACCTTCATCGCTTTATGATGAAGATTGACACTAAGTTTCAGATTTATACCACTTGAGGCCGATAGGTATTTTCTCCAAACTCTCTTTACTCTACACTCTTAAGTCTTGCCTTTACAACTTTATGACCTAAAGCCTAAGGGCAAGCTGCAATTTGAGCCTTGAGCATCTCAAACCCATCATGACACAACTCAAAATATGGCCATTCGTATGAATTGAAGAATAAGTCAAAAATCCAAATGTGGAAAAAGTGACTAAGGCTAGATGAGTCCTTGGTAGTTTGAGCATGCTTTTTGTGTATTGCTAAGTTTCCAGGCTACCAAAATTATCCTATATATTCATAAAATGAAGAAGTCTCCAAAGCAATGCATTGCGAGGGACGCGACAGATGAGAATAATAATGTGGATTATGCTTATCGAGGGCAATGGTGGCGATATTGGGACCGATATCAATGATATCCTTGATGATGCAACCTGACACCTTCCATCCTTTAGTTTCGATTCAATTGGGTGTCTAATTAAGATCCCTATCTGTCATGTGAGCTGATATCCCTTTGCCGTTCACCGTTTCAAAATCTTGCAGAAGAACCACCAAGCAGTAAAAGAGAGACTTTCCTTTTTCTTGAGCTCCCTCTATCACTGACATCATGGTGTCCAAGGGTTATATTTTTGAGTACATATTATGTCCTCTACCCACCAACTTAATTCCAGTCCCAATAGCTTGGCCATGTAACTAAACTCCTTACCCAATGCTGCTCACATAACTAGGAATGCTCCCTCTAGAAGGAGAGACGTCTGCCAATTATTCATCTCACATCAACAGGAATCCAATATGCTGCCACAGAAAGCCGCAGAAGGCTAGAAGCAACAAGAGGGAAAGGAAGGCACAAAGAGTAGTCGAAATAGATATAGAGAAGTAAACAGAGGAACGAAAAAAAAGTACTCGCGACAAAGGAGCTAGAGCAACCTAAGATGATCGTAAAATATAGACTGAATCAACAGAGAAAAGGGACAGCAGTTGAAATGGACAAATGGAAAATAAACAAAAAAAGTTTATTAAAGTCTTCAAAAGACCCAATGGTCTATGAGACTGAAAGAACCAAATACTAAAGGATGGGGCACGTCCCATAAATCCTATTGGGCCTCTAGAGGAGATTGATATATCATTTCATTTGATAGACCCCAACCTTGACCAAAGTTTCATTACTAGAGACTCCCTTAAACCCGAGGCTTCTTAAAACTTGCCTGCGCCCTTCTCCGGAAAAACCAAAACTTGCCTGCTTAGCAATTCCGTAGAGAAGAGTGTTAACAATACAACCGAGAGTGGTCTACAAACATTTCTGTGTGTACTCGATACAAACCTCTCAGAGACTAGGTCCTTCGTTTTCATTATTCGCAATTTGACCTTGAAAGGAGAGAAGCGACAGGATGGAAGGGAAATTCGCAAGATTCTACCTGCATGGGATGGCAGTATGTCGGCTGCCGCTTGAGAACTGAGGTAGAGTGTCAATGTGAGTAGAAATTGCAATCCGGCAGATCTGACGGCCATCGATAGATCGTTGCTCGGTTACCTGCAAAATGGAATTTGGAAGTCCTACTGAAGCCGGATCGTTGCTTGGTTAAGTACTTCTCAAGCCGGCAGGACTGTAATCTCGAGAAAAAAATTATGCTACTATTTTTTTAAGATCTCATTTCTTTTTTTAAACTAGTCGGTTTGACATTTTGCTAATTTTTTTGGCCCCTGCAATAAGGGACTTAGGGATGGGTGGGTTTTTGGGGTGCTTGGGTTACAAAGTGGGTATTTTGTGTGTAGCCGGTCGTGTTGACCGGGTTAGTGGAACTAGGGAGGTTAGTCGGGTAAGTGGGGTTAGGGCTATATTAGATAATTTTAGGGTTAGTTTGGCACCTCTATCTGCAGAGTCGTTTTTGGTCTATCGTTTCGTGTTTCTTGTTCCCTTCTCTTTGGAAGAGCATTCATGCTTCAGTTAGCAGAGTCGTTTCTAGTCTATGGTTTCACGTTTCTTGTTTCCCTTCTTTTTGGAAGAGGATTCATGCTTCGGTTGTGTTCCTCTACTGGTAGCAGCTCAACAATTCGCATTTCTCGTTTCCCTGCTGTTTGGAAGAGGATTCATGCACAAGGTTGTGTTCCTCTATTGGTGGGAGGTCGTTGAGCGCTTCCTGCAGCTTTAGAATCGGGACGAAATGGTCATAGTTTTAGTTGTTTGTGTTGCGAACCCAAAGAAACCGAACATGTTACAGAGTATTGTTGCATGTCAGTTTTAAAGGGAAAAATAAAGGGGCCTTCCAATGTTGTCATGTGCTGTGTGGATTATGAATTAAGTCGGTTAGATTTATCGAGTGAACAAAGTCGGTTGTGGAAGCTTGCAGAATGTTGGACCGAAAAAGAATCTGTTAATTTCGTCTTTTGCTCGTTGGAGTTCCTCTATAAAAAGACTCGCGAATGGAGTGAAATGGTATCTATTAGGATAGCCACCAGTACCTCTATTACTGTGAATATATATCCGCAGTTCCGCGCTGCTTGCACTATTGTCTCGTTGGTCGAGTTCAAAAGAGAACTGCCTAGCGTTAACGCGAAAGGGAAGTCTTTGTATTTTGATGGGAAGCACCTGCGAAATGGAAATAATCGAGTCTGTAGAAGGTATTTTGCGCTTCGCAATTCCATTTTGACATCTCTTAAATGAATCATATGTTAGATTGTAAGACCAAACGGCAGAATGCTGTAGTTTATTTTATGCACTCACTTACACCAATCTCTCTTCCTAATTCTTTAGTATTTATATATCCGCCCTTGTTATATACTTAGCTCTTGCTTTGATTCTTTACTCGATATTGGAGGGCTCTCTATTGCCCTTCGTGGCTTGTACGTGTGCGTCTTAACTGCTGTAAGATATGATCGATAGCACTGTGATCCCTTTTCCTCTACTCTACGGACCGTAAATGGGAAGTATTCTCTACCCTTTATAATACAGTCTGCTTGTTAGTTCTCGTCTTCAACATTTGTGAGGCCTAGGCCATTATCATGGTCAAGAGAATACATATCATACAAGACGCCCAAATAGGTAATTTGTCCTATGGCTATCCACCAAGGTCTCTAAAACTCTGTACATTATTTGGAACATGGGCGATTGAGGGTAGAAGAGGTTATCTTAGCCGATTGTGGCTCTGTTTAAGGTTGGTTTTATAGATAGAAAGTCAATTACAGAACTCACTGTCTACTTATAGTTTGTGTATGTTTGACGAATACAGATCGTTTGTGAGGCTTTTACAAAGAGAACTCCTGTCTAGGTATATTGTGTGTGTGTTTGTCGAATACAGCCCGTCTGTTTTTGTATTGTGTAAATAGGTTTGTGTGTGAGGCTTTTATATGTAGATAGTAGATTTGTCTATTTATTAGTCACCTGTTTGGATTGTGATGCTGTGTGCGTGTTCATACTAGTACAATTCCAAGATGTTTGGAAGATATTATTCATGGAAGACCCCACATTTTTTCAAAACACTATGTAGGGAACTATGGAAGACAATAGAATGTATATCATTAAATGGATTTAAGGAGAGGAGACTCTCCAGCAATTGCCACTAGGCATATTTTGTGAAGGATTCTTTCATTATCTTGTAAAATTTCTAGATTTTGATATACAGTATTGCCAATAAAGCAGTTTTTGGCCTTGTTACAGAAAGATAGACTTTTATTATACTAAAATTTGTAATTTTTGCGTCTTTATTCAGCTTTTATTTAAAAAAGAGCATCTGTAATTAAAGTATATAAACATGTGTTTGACAATTACTATTGCAATTGGTTGTTTCCTTTTGAAAATTGAATCTTTTTCTAGCTTTTATTTAAGTAAAAGCATTTATAATTAAAGTATATAAACATGTGTTTGATAACTAGTATTGCAATGAGTTGTTTCGTTTTAAAGTTTTTGATTTTCATTCAAGAAAGAAAATGTGCAGTAAATTTTTTGAAAATTAAGTATTAGTGGATTTTTAAGTTTCAAGACTTGTAAGTTTTAATGGTTTTTATAATTGCAAACAGTTTTTTTTGAAAAGCATGTCATTGTAGGTATAATTTACTTTTACATTATGAAGAAAAGTAGTTCACAGTAACTATAATTAACTTGCAGATTGTGTGCAATTTCATTAAACAATTTTTTGCTGAAGTTTTTTTATCATATTCATATTTAAGGATTGCTACATGTACTTACAATTTTCAACTAATTCTACAAATTGTCATTTTAACAAAACGATATTATTAGGTACTACATATAATTTAAAAAACCAAAATTTCTAAAGTATTACACGCCAGTTGTAATTGAGATCTAGGTTGTGCGCAATTTCATTATGCAATTTTTTTGCTATAGATTTTTTAGCATAAACGTATTTAAACATTGGTGTATCTAATTTATTATTTGAATTAAAATAAAATCTACAGCCAATATTTAGACAGTTTTATTAAGTAGGTTTGTAATTCAAATATAGTTTAGTTAATGTTTGGACTCACATAAATCTGGAACCAAACTATGTAAGCATCATTATCTTCATTTTTGTGTTGGATTCAATTGTTTTAGTAATAAATGCTATTGTCATTTTTAAAAAAAATGAATTTGACGAACGTACGCGCTGTTGTACATGTCTTTATGCTCTATTTTAGCTTGAAGATACATTAGTCTTTTCAACACATAATATATAATGTTTATTTACAGAATTGTTTATTTTGCTTTTATGGCTCTAGAATATAACCCATAAGTTGTGAAGAATTTGCAGAACCTACGCACTGATGTACATGTCTTTACCCTTTATTTTCACATGAAGCTGTTGCTCGGCAAAGTAAATGTAAATGATTATTATCTTATGTTACATTAGTCTTTTCAACACAAAATATAATGGTTATTTACAAAATTGTTTATTCTACTTTTATGGCTGTAGAATACCTGTAAGTTATGATTTGCTGTAGAGTTGTTTAGCGTAGGGAAATTTGAGGACTAAAAACTCACATTGTAATTTTGGTCTGCTTTAAAGGGTTTTAGCATGACATGCAAGAATTGTGTAGAAAAACGTTGAAACTAAAGAACCTTCAAAACCGCAGTTACCTACACTTATAAAGAAGCAGCTAATTAAGCATAAAAAAAGACAAGTGAAGATTGTAATGAAACCTTGGTACTATGAAAATGATAGAGCTTTAGGGTTCTCCGAGTTTATAAGCAAGCACATGAATTTATACAATCAGGAATAGTGTATATATAGTGAAGACTCAAATCTCTCTTTAGTTCTTGGAAACAAGATGGTATGAGTGTATCTTTAAATTTCTATAAATAAGTCCTTTTTTCTGTAACACTTTTTGTAGTGGATAGAATTTTTGAAAACCAGTTTTAATTATATATTGTAAGTGCATATTTTACAAACTATTTAATATGGCAAGTATGTTAAGTTTAATATGTTAGTTTTATTAAAGTAATCCAATATTCTAAAATTTTAGCAAATGTGTTTCTTTCATATTCAAATAGGTACTATAGTAAGGACAATGCAGTAGTCCATCTCGAGTCTAATGGGGAATCATCAAATTTTGCTGATGTGACTGTTGACAAAAGCTCTGTGAAAAGAATGTACAATGAGGTAGATTATAGAGTAGATAAACGACCTAAGTTAGAGTCTCCACAAGAGGAAAGAGCTCATCATACGTTAACTATATAGTGTGCGGATGATTTAAGCATCAAAAGTGAGTATTCGCCTAATGAGAGGGCTTTACTTATTCATGAAGTAGACTTGATTGTTACGAATGGAATATTCAAAGGTAGAGTATTGAATAAGTACGGCACTTGGGCGTTACAAAACGTTAATTACCCCAAAACTCTGAAGCTAGACTTAACTGATAGACTACAGATCACAATATTTTGGTAGCTAATACTTGTTATGATCTATTTATAGATAAGCGGCATTCTCACTATTACGGGCCTAAATTCAACATTATACGAGCCTGTATGCTCATTTTGTAAAGAGGGGAAGATTTTGAAGGAAAATACCGTTCCTCGATGTCTAACATGTGACCAGATTACGATTTTGGAGAAGATAAGGCACTCATTACAAGTTTGGATGGTGCAACTATGAAGGTTACATTGAAAGGCACATGGGTTGATAAAGTTTGACTTGCCCTGACCTTTTATAGAGCTACTAGAGGATAACACACAGAGAATCGAAGGAAGATTCCTAGTCAACATGCATGGTTTGGTTGCAGGCTTTATCCCCCTAAGGCGGAATGGTGCTTGATAAGTTCATCAGTTCAATTTCCTTTTAGAAGCCCGGTACCCTAATGTTTTCTAGATCCAGTTTGCTTTAGTACATAGTTCAAGTTTGTAACTGAGCATTCTTCATGCTACCGTACTATATAAGCTTGTAAGCTTTCTTATTTCATAGCATAGTAGCCTTTGGTGCTACATGTTACTTTGTAAAAAGCCCTTGCTTTATAAAATTTTAAAAAAAATCTATACATAGAAAAAACTTGTGTTTGCTATTGCATCTAGTTTAGTTTTTTAATGGTAAAATTAATCTTTGGTGCATCCTTCCTATCTTAATTGCCTTGAGTTTAAGGTTAATTGCTAAGTTCATTGTGTCTATAATTGGGTATTTTTATTTGTTTCTAAACATCACTATGTCATTTAGTCGTAAATTTAAAAAAAAACGTATTTCTTAAGTTTGAAGATTAAAACATATGCCTTCCACAAACCTTTTACTACCTCCACTCTTCTCAAAGCTTGGCTATTAGAGCAACCTCTACTTTTCCATGCAACTCTTTGTTCCAACCATACCTATATTTATTATGACACTTTTCTACTTAAAAAGTTACGCTCTGCCTATTCCAAACATCCTCCTCTACACATCTTTACACAAACATACACATACTATGATTAAAACAATGAACACTATGAGTGTAATTTGCTCTCAACGAATGAAGATTGACTCAGAATTCCTTGATCTATAACCACAAAACAAGTGTATATTCCTATGTTTATCTTACATGTTAGAATTCCATATCACACCAGAAGCACTGAAAAAAGCCATGTACATATAATACATTGAACTCTTAAAACAATCTGAATTTCAATCAGCGATTTGGGGCAAGCAATTCTTCGAGTTTAAGCTATTTCAACAACTACACCCGAATATTAAAAGCATTACCCAATACAATAAAGGATTTCTACACAACACTTTTTACTATTGCATCGAAGACTTGTTTTTACAACATGTTTTTCTCTGCACATTTGGTTTTGAGTTTGAAATACACTATTTCCAAAATCAAATTCCTACAAGTGCTTCCAAAATAACAAACCCTATACAAATGCCAAAAAAATTAACACTTATCCTAGTAAGGCCAGCAATGCTAATCTTCCCATCAATAGCAGAAATAACAACCCCAAAGTATACTCGCTGGAATAAGCACATCGGTCTTATTTATGAATATAATCAATCAAAGCGCACTCATTTCTACTGTTGATGCAATACATACCTTAAAACAGAAAATGCAAGAAGCATTTCTTTGTAGTGACATTATCGAACATAAGATTCTTGATATTAAAAAGAAACAAAACAAACCTATGTTACAATACAAAGATAATTACAACAACGAAGAGATTAAACAATCAACAACTATATACCAATGAAACAACAACCACAATTATTGTATAAGAAACTTTAGACCCACAACTTAAAAAAACAACACGCAAATGAAAGTGTCCATGCATAATAGACGAATGTATAACATTACAGAAGTACTTGACAGCATTTGGAACTGCTTCAAAGTTCATAGAGAAATACATTTTTTCAATTCAAGACACCCCTAAATATGAATGCTTGTCTTGCAAGTGCCTACTGTTTAAAAAGCAAACAACATACACAAAGGAGGCCACACATGCTTGGATAATAACCAAAAGATAGCAAAATGTTCCTTTCGAAAAAAAGAAACAACGTATTTGCATAGAATGCAAGACAACAATAAAACTAAATAGCATTCCAAATTATTTTGTCTCTCGTCATATAAAACGAAACACAGCATTAACAAATGTGGTAACTCTTAACGACATTGAGGAAAATTAGTTGCTCCAAGAATAGCATTTACCCAAATAAGAGAACTTCCAACAATTCCTCAAACTAATAATGAAAGATGGTGACATACTCGCAAAAGTACATGATTACTTCTTTGTCATGGAATTCCAAAGCAGAGGAAGCCAACATGAACATGGTATCATATGGATACGAGAAGCACCAATTTACGGAATTAATGATAACGATGCAATTACATCTTTTGTTGATACTTACATAACATGTGAGAGAAACCTACTACCACAGAAAATCAAGGACATCCAAACACATAAGCACACCCCTACATGCCACAAGAATACAACCAACCTTTGTAGATTCCATTATCCGAAGCCTCCATTACATGAAACAATGATTCTAACTCCTTTAGACACCAAAGATCTCCACATTAACAAAGCGATTTATACACAAACTGCTACACATTTACATTGTATAAACACCGAAACAACTCTCACATTCACTGATTGGATTGGTAATATCGGAATAGATATATCCACATACATACTAGCAATACGATCACAAATAGGGAAACCAACATTATTCTTAAAATGATAACCAAAGGACATTTTCACAAACGCTTTTAATCCAAAAATGAGTTTCCTGTGGCAATCAAATATGGATATACAATACATCATGGACCCATATTGAGCCACTACATATTGCACTCATACATTACAAAAATGGACGACACAATAACAAAAAACCTACAACACACAATTAAAACTTGCATACAAGACAACAATACTACGTATGATAGATTACGAAAAATGGGAAACACTTTTCTACATGCCCAATAAATGAGTACACAATTAGCATCTTTTATTCCTCTATCTTTACCTTTACATAGAACAACAAGAAGCTTCTACTTTATAAATACAAACAAACAAGAAAATAGAGCACTCATTCTCAAATGAAAAAGACAATTACAACAACTCCCCAGTCAATCCACCAACATAACATGTGACACTATCATCAATAAATATACAAAAAGGAAAAACATGGATGGCATTTGTCTCGCAACTTTTGTAGTAGAATATAATTATGACAATGGTAACATTAGGAAAAGATGCATAACAAGAATTATAAGATTTGTTAAATTCAACGTCGTTAAGGATCCAAAAAATTACCATCGAGAACAACTACTATTATACTATCCTTTAAAAGACAATGAAAATCATGTGCTACTAATACATGGTTCATGGAAACAAGCCTTCGATTCTAACCATGAATACAATCTTTGAATACTAGGTTACTATACAAATACAAAGATGAGATAAAAGCCACAGAGTCACTTATCAATTCCGATGTTATATGTTTACAAGAAACAAGTTTTGAACACTACCAATCATATCTAACATCCGACTTCCAATATGTAAACAACCATAATAGTTATACCCTTGTCCGAAACAACATGGTTATTCACAATTCAAACAAAATTTCACTACTCCGAATTGAGATTACAACAACGAAAATCAAAACAAAAAATGAAACATATGAAATTATAAACATATATAGATCACCATCTGAAAACACAACAACATTTTTTTAGTTGCTTCACACAAAGTTATCGACAATTATTGACACACACAAAAAAATCCTCATCGGAGACTTCAACATTGACATGCTTCAACAAACAAAACAATCACAAACACTACAGAACATTATGAACACTTTCGGGTACAACCTCCAATGCCATCATATTGATTGCAACAATATATGGTTCACAACTAGATCACGTTTGGACTAACATACCTAATAAGAAAAAGGATAGTGGATCTGCATATGCATACTAGTCAGACCATTCTATGGTCTACATACTTGTCAATAACTAACCATCTCGAATAATCTTCACACAAAAAAAAAAAACCCCACTAATTGTAGTCCTAAAACAAAAGCCAACCATTATTTCCAAGCCTAAAAAACAAATCTTAAAAAAAAAAAGATTAACATTACAAACCAAACAAGCACAAACTTATAATATAATAATAATGTATATAATGTCATAATATAATATAAAAGATTACGTTGTACAAGAAAATAGAGCCATTAACTTCCCAAATGATCAAGTATGAAATTTTCTTCGATTCTAACTTTACACAGAATTTATCCACTATATAGAACATGAGCATTCTAATGTTTCCTAGGCATACTATAGATTCGTAGTAGTAATTGTATACGTCTACAAACTTTTGCAACTACAATGCACTCTTAGTTACAAAATAACGCTACAAGAACATACATGAACTCTTAAAATTGTAAACGAATTGTGGATATTAAATACACGAATTATATAGCAATTACATCATGATAACTAGAGAAAACCATTTATATATCAACAATTTATATATAAACTAGATAACATGTAAACTCATCACCAGTGAAAAAAAATTTAAGAGTTCGGCATTAACACTATTAATATTAACATCACCAAACACCAAACAATCAAAAGCTTAGAACTTGATAATATCATATATAAATGAAGTACTTATATAACTAAATAGGATATCAAAAAAATGTACATCCACTTAGAAACAAAAAAATAACGCTATGTATTTAATAGTAGTATAAATTGATTGTACACTATATAATAGTTATCTATCTTTGGAGCTTTGAAACTAACACTAATCACTAATTATTAGTAGTTAAAGACATATCATCAAGCTAGCTTGACTTACAACATAAAAAATGTAATAGCATCATGTAACCGAGATGATATAGATCATCATTCATCATCACACATCAAATTTCTCATGCTATAATAATTCTAGATCAACTATATTTAATGTAACTATTAAAATACATAGCCACATATTAATTTAATATCAAAACTATTAACATCAACATCATTAAATAACAAATAATTAGAACCTTATAATATCATAATATCATATATAGTGCCACAATGTGATATAAAAGATTATGCTCTACAAAAAAAAATAACAATTAAAGTTTTGAAATATCAAGATCTTTTCCAAGTCTAATTTTGAACAAAATTTATTTACTGCACATAACAAAAGCACTCTAAAGTTTTGTAGGTATGCTATATACTTGTAATAGTTCTATAATTCAAGAAAATTTTAGGAATACAACTTAGATTATTCTCTTAGTTATAAAATAATGCTAGAAGAATCTATGTAAAGTCCTAAATGAGTTAATTATAAACAAATTTTGAATCTTAAATAAACAAATTATATAGTATTCATACGATAAACACTACATTGATACCCAATTATCTTTTACCAATGCTATAATTACAATTAACATTCCACGATGTTACTAATTACTACATTAGTGCCCAATTATCTTTTATCAAACGAGTACTCAACTTTTGCAAAAGATCTGAGCTATATATATTCAAGATGTACTTTTACACATTTTAAACCAGTTCAAGATTGAACTCATAATATAAACAAAAAGTGTGGAAAAACAAACACAATGTAGCTGAAGTTCCAAGAGATCAACTATGCCATCTTTGAATAACTTTATGCTCAATCAAAGCTTTCAGTATAGTGGCATGACATAGACAGTAGTGAGAGCCTTCAGCAACATACTTTGTAAACTGTGGGTCCTTGTAATCTTGCAAACCTTTCCACAATTTTTTCTGCAATTGATCCCTCTGCTAAATAATAACTTTAGGCTGATGTTGTGGAACACTAAGCTTTTTCTCCAATCGATCAATTTCAAGTACAATGATCTTGGGTTGCCGAGGAACACATTGCAAAATGACTTCATCTTCTACAGCATAACGAGATGAAGAAACATCGTTGCTACCTTGGCTTTCCATGTCCGTTTGTTGGTTCTTTCAACAAGCAATACGTAAGTTCACCATTAATAAAAAATAATATACGAGTTCAACATCAACAACATCAATGTCAACATCATTAAACATCAAACACGTGAAAGCTTATAATATAATAATATCATAAATATAAATAAAGTACTTATATAACTGAATACAATATTAATAAAGTACAAATACATTAATAGCTCAAATTATAATAAATAGTACTACATATTAAATAACAGCATTACATGGCCAACATAAACACTTAAGCTTGAGAGAATCCCACACCCACACAATATGCTCTCCTCCGATCCTCTGCTCCATCCCCATAACATCCCTAGATGCTCGAACATTCTAATCCAAAATTAAGAAAAATTCGAACATCCAACATAAATCCAAAAAACACAATCCACAGGTACAATCTTAACCTTCTTCACGTGATGAACCTTCTTCACGCACAGGAAAAAATGATAAACCCGTGCAATTTAATGAAACATATTACCGTAGGACCCATCCTAGGTGGAATTCAGGCACACAAACAACACAGTTTTTTCAAAGATTGGCCCCTCCCTCATTGAAGCCAAACGGATTGACCTCTGCCAAAGCACACAAGACGCACTTTAAAAAAAATGGCATTTAAAAGCTTAGAAGGAATCAAACGTTCAACAATGATTTCCCTCTCAGATGCAAAAACCTCTCTATCTCTCTCACCCAACAACGATTTCCCTCCCTCCTAAACAATGCTCCACTTCTTGCCGATGCGAACCCAACAAAGATGCAAAAAACTCTCTATCACTCTTGTCCAACAACCAATTCTATCTTAGATGCAAAACCTGCACAAAATTAAAGCTCTACGAGTCTCTTTGGAAAAGACTTTGACTTTCTATCTTTCATGTGTAATATTGTCTCTGTTGATATGGGGATTCCACATTTCTCAAATTCTGAATTTGGTGTAGTGTTGTGTGTGCAGGTTCATCTCCAGAAAGTTTTTGAGCCACCAAATAAGACTGGCTCAGTATAGTTTAATTTAGAGAAGGATTTGATTCTCATCAATGAAGACAATCTAGAGATACTGGTGGAATTCAGTGGTGAAGCTGGATACTTCATCGATATCTTGGTGCGCTACTTCAAGAGTCACCAACAGACTCTGGAATACGTGAAGAAAAAATTAATTTATCAAACTTGCATCTACAATGACAAGGACCTTGCTATCACACGAGTGAAAGATAGACAGAAGCAATGCGTGCTAGTGGATGATTTGAGGAAAATTCTTTTGAGTCGCTTGTCCACAGAGATAGAGAACTACAAGTTCATCTGGCCTTCACACCAGTAGTTGCAACTCCCAATGGAGCATGTCTTAATCAAGGAGCTGCACCCACCATTCACAACTATGACAGCTACCTGAGGGCGAACTCAGAATTTTGCTTCCTCCATCATCTAATGTCAATAATTACTACTGTCGAGCCAATGCTCACAAAGCTTGACATGTGCTTGTTGGACCCTCTATAACTCTCAATCCATCGGCCCTCTTTCTCACCTCTCAACCTCTCACCTCTCTTCCCCCCCTCAGCTCTGTCATCTGTAAAAAAGTGATTCAAGTAACGCCCTGCAATGAGATGCACATGAAATATTTACGGAGCTTTGGAGGCTTCGCAGCAAGAGTGCTAGCAGAAGGGATCTTCTGCTTGCAGTGGCTTGCTGTACTGGTTGAAATAGGATTCTTCTTCCATTTCTATATTGATGCAGGGACCCATGAAACGATTGCCACTTCAACTTTTGATTGGGCTTGCAAAGCTTCAAACCTCACTCAATTTATGATTTGTAAAGCTTGCAATGCTTTAGACCTCACTCCTTGTAGCGGAGTGCAATAATTCCCAAAGCTTACAAAGCACAAACGCTTGCACTTGGAACGATCCATGGAAAAAACTTAGAGCAAAAAAGAAAACGCTCGCACTTGGAACAATTCAAGCTACCATTTCTGGCCTATACCCGGCAAACATTCGTCCAAAAATTCAACCACCAAACTCTTTGAAAGAACGTCTGCTGAAAGCTAACCAGCAAATCTTTACAATGGAAATGCAGTTCGACGTACACGAAACAACTTTGCAAATTCACATCAAAATGCAGTTAAACGTAGACGAGATAATAGACGAAAATAGAAAGGAACACCCTCAAAGGAATGAAACCTATGTTGAGAGATATGATGCCATGAGCACATAGATTAAAGGGCAAAGGTATGTGATAAGGAATGTATTAAAGCAGCCACCCTAAAATGTGGACTACATGATGTGAGGATGTGGATTGAGGATATCCACAAGGAGAGATGTGGATGAGAGGATCCCATATTGTTTTGATTATTCTAAAGGCTCTCTCTATATAAGAAGCCTATCATGTATTGTTGAGTACACACATTGCAAGAGATATAGTTTGCTATCTCCCTCTCATGTCTTATTCAGTGTGCTTTGAGCCTCCATAGTTCTTATGCTCATCTAGACACACTAGGCTTAGTGTCGATCACATGTCTCTTTAACAACCTACTACACCCTTTTGAAAGCAGGGCCTTGATGGACCCTCCACCTTGTTTTAACATACCATTTTTTGGCTTGCCATTGTGGTTTGAGATGCATAAAATAAAATTATTATTATTATTTATGCTCTGTTACTTGTTAACTTGTGGCCTGTGCAGGTGTTTGATGCATTCATTGTTATTTTGGGTGTTCTAAATTCCCATTGGCTGCTCCCAACCATGGTGGCAAAGAGTATTGATGATTTGGGGTCCCTTTTTTGACTTTTGGGCCATTCTCATTTACTCTCTCTCTGTGGGCATTTCAATCACGCAGAGGCAGGCCTAATGAATGATGATAGATATATCATTCACACCTTGTTTTTAAAACTAACAATCGACTTTGATTAGGTCCGGACTGCCTAGTGTGGCCTTTTGCTACTATTTTGTAAAGATATCATTTTCTTAGAAAAGTAACAATTGAATTTGGTTAGGTTTAGAGTGCCTGGTGTGATATTCAATAGAGTGACAATAGAACCTTTCCCACGCTGGGTCCCTTTATGGGTACGAAACTGTAATTAGTTATGGCACAACTGACCAATGTACTTGGACAAGGGGGCAGGGGGGTCGTCAAACATCTTCCATCTCGAATAGTAACCTGCCATGTCAATGGACACTCCGATGATCATATGTGAGACGAATGTCCAAATACCCTTGGAGCTTATTCCCACCAACAATTAGGGCTAGTAATGCTATCAAAGGTTGAGTCCCTCATAGACTAGGTAAGTCTTCTGAATTACATGCTGGCTCTAGTCGCTGCACAAGACTAGGCAAATATAGACAGAAATAGGCAATTTTTCCAAGTCTCTCTCCAATTTTAGACCAAGCATCTTTGCATTTATGCTCTACAACTTGCCCAGTCCATGCAGGACTCCTACCTAATGGAGTGTTCACATAAATGTGTATTCCCATTGGCATTTAGAGAGTCTAGTTAACTTAAATTTCTTAAGGTCTTGGAAAAAAAGCTTGTAACTTTAACCCCTTGTTCTGTGAAGAGAAAAAAGTTGGAATTTGGAAATTTAATTGTTAAGGGTGAGCAGTGGGAATGCCACTTTAAGCAAGATTCTTGTTAACGAATTTTCATGGTCAAGATCCACTGAGAAGTATACCACATGGGTACGCATTTGAGAGGTCTTGAAGAGAAGAATCCATTGTAACCTTAACTTTAAAGAATACACTTTGGATTGATGAAATAAATCATTTGTATGAAAAAGGCCTCAAAAGGTTTAGTCAAGGCCACTTAGTGCATAACATAGTGGGTACTAAGGGGAATGCAATTCCCTTGTTAAGGTTATCTTTAACTTACCTTAAGTTCACTGACATAACACAATAATTGATGGGAAAAGGCCCTTATATTAGATGGTGGACAAGCCAAAGAAAAGACCATAAGTAGCAAGTAGTTGTATTGACCCTTAATATCTTTTGATTAGATTTCCTAATTCGATTGATGTATGTTGGAAGGGCAGAGAAAGGTACCCTTGGGAGCCTGGCTGTAGAATATCAAAGAGGGTGGAAGAAGAGATTTGGCTATGGCCAATGAAGTGAAAAAGATTTGGATGAACATTAATGCCTCAAAAGAATTAGAAGATATCTAATTTTTTAGCACCACACAAAACCAAAGAAACGATGCCGCACAAAACCTTACTCCTTGGAGGTCAAAACTAATTCATGATACTATGAGTACCTAACCAAGTGTCACCCAACTACTATCTGTGGCAAAAATTTCATCCTCGACCATTTAGGCCAATTCAACAAGAAGGTGGATGCATTCATAGCCAAAATTCACAAGTGCATGAGGTTGCAAAGGTTGGAATCTTAAGACTGATTGGCTTATTTTATAATATACAAAATTTGGTCTCCTATAATGGGCAAACTACTTGGGACCTACACCATATAGGAAAAATCACACCCACACCTTAGTTAACTGTGTAAGATACTCCCCCACCATAGAGTCTCTCTCTTTTTTTTTGCCAAAAAAATTTGTTTATATATTTATAGAAGATTTGTACATTGTACATCCTTTGAGTCCAGCAAAGAAACAAAAAACAGATCCTTCAACAAAAGATCTATATTAGAACAAAAAAGGCATGAGGAAGCCTGCAAGTGTATCCTAAGTCTTTCAAGGAGCTTCTTCTTTAATAGGGAATAGAGGGGGATGTCCTGGTTTTGCAAGCGCTCTGAAAATCCTTTGCCACTGTTAAATGCCTTGTAGTTTATCTGCCTCTTCTTGCAGATGGGAGAGTGCCTCATTATAGTTGTAGATTTGTCAATCAAGAAGGCGCTTGACCAGCTCACATGATAAGTAGAGATGTTAGTAATTAGATCATTACTTTTGAATGGGGGAAAGATTTTTGTTGAACCAGTGTGAGAAAGAATCAAGGGCATTGACAGAGTCATTCTGAGATAGACATTCCTTGCAGTCCATATAGACCAAAGTGCATGTGCTCTCAAGATGATCCAAGATGAGCAAGGCATTTTGCATGAGTCCCCTAGTAAGATTGCTTTCCAATTTATGGGTTCTTGAACCTGCATTTGTGCATACTTTCAAACTTTCCTAGCCTCAAGGCAAGTGAGGAAGAGGTGGAAGACATCTTCTTTGTTTGAGGGGCATCTTTCATAGAAACATGTCCCTTTCCCCATCCTCTCACTTCTGCAATTGGTCCAAACTGCTTTATGTAGAATGACCTAGAGGAGAGTGGCATACTTTTTGGGTATGGCATTTTGGATTAAGGGCTCTAGCAATCTCTTCAGTGTCATTGAAGGGGGTTGGTATAGCATAAAGGTGAGAGCTCCCCACCCTGCTAAAATCTTTAGCAAGATTTAGGATGTGACCACTTTTCCAAGTAACTTCTTACTGCCACAAAAGAATCCTACTCCATCACTAGAACCTAATCCTAGTTGGATAATCTGAACACCCTTCTAATCTCAGGCTAGGTTTTCCACCTGAATTTCTACTTTTGCCAAAGTTGTCCCCATGTCTGTAGCTCTTTCTTAAAGAGGACCCAAGATTTGACCAAATGTGCATCATTAAGGGGAGGCTGCTTGGAAAAAATTGAAACCCATATAGAATCAATGCCCATGAAAGTACCTTTGCTAGAGAAGACTATCTGTCATTTGACTTGTTCAGAAGCATGCCAGAGTGATCTTCAAAGCTGACTACCATTGGTCTGACAAGGCTTGGGGTTGCACAAGGCAGAGAGTCTGAGGTAATTTCTCCATTTAGGAGTCCTTACAGGTATGAGAAATTTGAAATTTCTTAGGAGGAGGCTAGCCCAATCTACCTTAGGGAACTACTTTTATCACCCATGAGGATGCTAGTTTGAATGTGGCTTGTTGAATGCCTATGACTCCTAGACCCCCTCATTCTTTGGTGTCATGTAGTAAGACCACTTGACTTTGGTTATTCTTCTTTTATTGTAAGAGCTTCCCTAAAGGAAATATCTACATAGTCTGATAAATTTCTCAAAAGCAGTCTTGGAAGGGAACCAACAAGATAAATAGAAGATGGAGATTAGGTAGATGCAATGATTTGCATATTTTGCCCTATGCGTTTTTTTCAATTTGATTTGATAGTAGTTTTAGTGGATGGTTAGGCCAACTTAAACCTCTAGATTAGTTTATAGAACCAACTCCAAAAAGGCCAAATATCATTGACTAACTAAGACATATTGTCTCCATGAACTTTGTCATTAATTGGGACTAATGGTCGCCCTAACCAAGACTAGTATGTGTCTAATTTTGAATCACTTTAGACCATGGTTCCATACATGAAAGTATTATATTTTGGGCAAATTAGACCATTTTTTGTCATCATTATTGTAGCATATATTGACATTGATTTTGGACAAGATCATTATTGTTGCATATTTTGACATCAATTTGGGACACTATTTTTGGAAATTTTTGCTATATCTTGATTAATTTTGATCAAAATTCAGTCAGACTCTTGACTTTGGAGTGACTTCACCATTAGGTTTAGCAAGTATAAGGCAACATTTCCAAAGGCATACCAAGAATTTTAAGACCTTTTCAAAATTTTAAGACATCATTTTTTACCTATTTTATTTTCATTGTGCCATTTGCAACAGCATCAATCTTGAGATTTTAGCAGAGTTAGATTGGTTGGACAATTGAATAAGTGAGAACACCAAAATAAGTATGCAATTTGTTTGAAAACGTCTATGAATTGAATAATACTTTGATAATTTTTATACTAAGGCTAAAGGAATCAAATCAATCAAAGCTTCTGACAAGTAATAAAACTAGTCATGCATAAGTATCAAGGCTCAAAGACATAAATACACAACAAGAGATACTATGAAACCTAAAAGAATAGTCTATGACATCCTAAATGGAGTTGGGGAAGTATATGAGAACTTGGCTCAAAGCATAGAAATCCAAGTGCTCGTGCTAATACTAAAAAAACTATGATCAGTATTATTAGGTGAAGAATTAAGGACATTGGCAAATTCAAGCCAAGAAAGGAGACTAATTGAATAAGAGTTTATAGCCTCCAATAGAGATAGAGGAAGAAACCCAATGAATAGAAATGGAGGATCATTGCTCAACATTAACAACTAGAAGTCCTGACTTCTTTGCATTATGGCTTGCACTATTGAACTTGCTCTACTAAACTTGGACTTCTTTGCATTCGTGAGGTTAGTAGAGATCTACTTCCCAATTCTTGCCAAAATTTGACCAATTCTTGAGAGGTATATTATTGACTCTTTTGGTCTTCCCCTCTTTTCTCCTCAATGGTGTATTTGGCCTCAAACTGCTCAATTTGTCCACCTTCCTCCTTGGTTTGTGTCTCTTCTTTGTTCATAGTCCAAATTGTAATCCTACATTCCATTTTTCTCTTTGCTACTAATATCTTTGTCAATGATGTGCTCTTGCATCCTCTAGTAATAATATACATTGTTATGAGTTGATTTTCACTCTTTGTTCCCATCAATTCATAGAATCATCCACTATAGACAACTTCATTCCATAGTAGTAGGACCACCCAAAAATGTCAATACCAAATTGTGATTAATAAGTTAATAGTCCATCTAGTCATGCTATTATAATTTGTGTCTTTTTTGTGTGTTGCAAGCTAGATTACCATTTTGATGTATTACCAAATTAATGTGAGCAGATGGGAATTGAGTGCTACTTGGGTTCCAATGAATGCATGAAGCATCAAATTGCAAACAAGTACAACTAATTTCTTCGAACAAATGGAAAGAGAGAGTAAGAAATGGGTTGGAAGTACTAAAGATAGTTGAAAGATAGAAATATTCTTTATATTACAAATTTCTATCATGAAATCATAGTAGGCCTAGCTGTTTGGCCGAACCCAACATACCCACTATTTGAAGTGGCAATAAGATGACCCTATCTACTTCTTGTACGTTCCCTTATATACATTCTCTATTGATAGGGAATGATGGGTACCACATGCCTTTATTTATCTTCATTGGTACCTTCCCATATGCTCTCATAAATAGCCCGTGCTGATTGTCTTGGCACACTCTAGAAATGATAATCTTGGTTTAGTGAACACTATGTTGAATTGGGAGAATGAATCACCTCTCTCTTCAACTGATCTTCCCTTTTTTAGCACTTGGTTATTGGCTCCCTTCATTGTTCATCTTTGGCTTTAGCTTTATTCCTTCATTTGGACTCACCTTTGTTTCTTGCTATTTTAACTCTTCATAAGGGGGTACCAACAATAACATAAGAAAAGGTAATATCTGAGCAATATCTTATGGTGATGAGGAAATATTGATGGCAATCCTGTAGTAATTTGCACCTTCTAGAACCATTAGGTAGCCACACCTAAACATATATACTTTTTGATAAGAAGTGTGATAGTTATATTGAAAGAAAGATATTAAACTACAACCAATCACTATTGACAAAATAATGTGGATGTAATATGGAATATGTTAACAAGGATTTACAAGGGGTTTACATTCAATTTATGTATACTTGTATGCACATGTATATTTTATACTGCTTATTTATGTGAGAATTGAAAACACTAATAGCTTTGTACGACATCCATCATGCTCTTGTAAATTCCCTTTGTGTTGCCAACATGAGATCCCATTGAATGCTTGTATTAATTCTATTGTAGAAATTGTTATTTTTCTCAAAGCCTTCTTTTTGGGAAGAATTGTGAACTCCATAGGTTGATGTCCTCATACTTTGTGCAATAATAGAGGTAGCTATTGACAATCTTCCCAAGTGTTGTTCATTGAAAATGCTTCAATGTAATGACTCCTTCAACATCTATAAGAAAGAGTTGTTAACTTGCCTTTGGCATCCATGATGGTAGTCTTGGTTGTAATTCATACACCAATGACTACAAATATTTCACCTTGATTTTATTTTCTACAACATGGCCTAGTTGTGTGATGGCATGGGTGATATGTTCCCTCTTACATTTTCTCTTTTGCTTCCTTTGTAATGCGACGTTTTTCCACATCTATCTACAACTACTACGAGGTAGTGTTTAAGATGTCTTCTTTTCGTAGCTATCTCCTACTACAATGAAACAACCAAATGCTCTTCTTCCACCTTCTAAATTCCCCAAATCATTTTACTCTTGACCCATGAGCCGAGTACTAGGACCTTTAAATGGGTTTTCATTGTAGAGAATTCTAAATTTGAAGAATATAATGCAATGGACTGTGTTAGTGGAAAAAAGTTTCATTCATATAGGTCTAATGTTTAAATACTTTTCCTCCTCTTTAGAGATCTTGCAAAGATATTTTGGTCTAAGTTTGTCACCAAATCTTAGGAATTTATAAATGGACGTCTCCTTTTCCAATAGTGTAAAAGTGGGTCTTAAGTAACCAATTATATTCTAGTATATCAAGGTGAATGAATCATCTGCTTAGGTAGTTTTCCATAAATTAAAAAGAAATTGCATGAAAATAGCTTGGTGCCTTTGAATAGTTTATAGCTACTCCACCCCTTGGGCAAGAAACCTCATACAATTTGGCTCCTTTGAAAAGTCTATAAGAACTCCACCTCTTGGGTGAGAAACCTCATTCAATTCGCTTTCATGATTTCTATCAAGCCGAGAAGCTATGAAATTGTGGTATCATAAGCATGGGCATGGTGGGGGTGCCATTCTTTCATGCAAAGTGTAAAGGGATTTTTTCGCTACTTTTCAGGTACGAACTAGAGTGAAATGCATAATATGGTTTTTTCCCCTAAACTTTCCTCTTACTAAAAGCATGCACAATAGAAAAGCATTTCATTAATGCCATATTATAGTGTGAACTATACCTATGGGATTCATGTTGTTAGGAGCAACATGATAAAGAACCAACAATATGAGGAATAGAATGTGTAAATACAAGATACAAAAAGCACACAAGATGAAAGAGGAAGAGAGACACTGATATACATGGTTCACTCCGTGTGGGCTATGTCCATGGAGAAATAACCAATCCTACATTTTTCTTATCTAGCAAGCAACAAGATACAACGTACATGCAATATATCCACTTCTCTCATGCTGTGTGAACCACACGCCTTTTTACAAAATTTGATCGCATAATTCATGCACCAATTTTCATGTATTTTTGGCTTTGGGGGCATTGCCTTGAAATAGCTTCCATTGGCCTCCTTGAAACCCCTTGATGATAGTAGTAGAGGGGGCAATGCCCCCCTATAGAACCTGTTGGTATAAACTTCTGAGTCCAAAGCAAGACAAAAAATGATCTCTAAAAAGAAAATAATGTTCCATATACAACAATCTCCCACTTGGAGATCGATCAAAGAAGCTCCACCGTTACTACACTCATTGAAATTCTTAGGATCTAGCTCTCTCTCATATTCTTCATTTCTTCCCAAGCTCCTCCATAAACCTCTACAATCAAATCATCCTCAGTAAGTGCAACATATTTTGCTTCGGCAATAGAAAGTGCAACAACCTTTTGCAACTTTGAAACCTAGCTTATTGATGTTTCACCTATAGTGAAAACATACCTGGCGGTGCTCCTTCTTCCATATTTATTACCTGTCATATTTGAATCAACATATCCTTGTAGAAAAATGTTTGAATCTTTAAAACATAATACATGAGTAGTCGTACCACTCAAATATCCAAGAATCCACTGGATCATTCATAATCTGTTCACAACTCCCACTACATGTGCAATGCCTAACCTTATGCATACTATTGCATACATCAAGCTACCAAGTGCTGATGGATATGGAACCCCTTAACATATAGTCAATCTCCTCCTATGTCTTGGGACACATATCCTTGCATAATCTGAAACGATTAGCCATATGTGTAGAAATAGGTTTTTCATTTGCATTTCAAACCTTTGCAATACCTTTTTAATGTACTCACTCTAAGATGTCAATTTGTGATTTTTCCTATCCCTTGTTATTCTCATGCCAAGGATATGCTTTACAGCACCCAAATCCTTCATTGCAAATGCAAACTTCCTCTTGAGCACATTTATATCCTACATGTTAGAGCCTGCAATAAGCATGTCATCAACATACAATAACTTTCCCATAGGCAAACAAACCAAATCCCAAGTCTGGTTTTGTAACAAAGAGTCCATTTCCTCTTTCATGTGTTGCTCCCACTCCTTTTTGGATTCTACCTGCATTGCTTCTTCATACATTCATGGTCCAGTAGAATCAGTTAACAGAACCTAATTTAAAGAAGAAGAGAATCACTCAGGTGGTCTACTTACCCTCGTAGACCTTCTAAGTGCACCTAGAAGAATTGAGGTTCATGATGCTGCTACTGTTGTTGCACATCCTTATTTTTTGCGACCTTTGGAATTTCAAGTATTGTGTTTATCAAGAGTTGTGAATTTTGTGTCTGCCTTTTCTTTTTTCTTTTTTTCCAAGTGATCTTTCTGTAAAACAGTCTCATTGAATACAATACCTTTGCTCCTAGTGATTTTGTTACATTCATAATTCCACAAATAATAAAAGAACTCACTACCTTCCATATGCAATAAAGATGCACTTCTTGGATTTTACGTCAAGCTTTGTTCTCAATTTGTTTTTACCTATCCATGCCTCTTCTATAATAACACCATCCAAAGAATTCGATCGCTTTTTTATATCAAATAAATAGGCATAAGCACGGTCTTAACCCAGAGGTGTAAGGGAAACCCTACGTGTAGTGCCACGCTCCTTGCATGCTTCATGATTATTTTGTCATTCTCTCTGACACAGGATTTTCTTGTGGTGATCTTGGAGTTGTCTTCTCTTTACAAATTCCATTATATGAAGAGTAACTATCAAATTATTTGCCATCGCATTCGCCTCTATTATCTAATCTGAGACCCTTCAACTTCTTTCCTACCTCATTCTCAACGAAAGCTATCCATTTCTTAAAGTTTCAAAGACATCATATTTTATTAAAATGCAATAAACCCAAGTTTTTCTAGTTGCAATGTCAATAAAAGTAACATAATAGTGAGAACATCCAAGACATAATACATTAGCAGGACCCCATACATTGTATACACAAGCTCTAACTTTTCTTTCCTTTTGTTTCTCAACTTTGAGAAATCTGACTCTCTAATGTTTTCCATAAACACAGTTCTCAGAAAAGCCCAAATCAACCTGCTTCAAATCTAGCAACGACTTTCTTGAGTGAAGAATTGACATCCCTTTCTCACTCATGTGTCCAATCGTATGATGCCGCAAAGATGTATTTCCTCCTGTAGAAGCTAAAGCAATAGAGAAGTAAGCATTAGCAGTACATAAATACAACGTACCTACCTTGGCTCCTTTTGCTATTACCATTGATCCTTTAGTGACCTTCCAAAAATTTCTTGCAAATGTGGTTATGCAACATTCATCATCCAATTGTCCTTCTAAAATTAAGTTTCTTCTTAAAGCAGCAACATGTCTTACCTCCTTTAGCAACCATTGTTTTCATTTTGTAATTTTATCAACACCCTGCTCTTTCCAACAACCTTCAATGCTTCATCATCACCTAATTGAGATTCTCCAAAATCACCTTCAACATAGTCTTGAAAATATTTCTTGTGACGTGTAGCATGAAATGAAGCCCCTGAGTCTACTACCCATGCATCAATAATGTTATCCAATTATAGAATTAAGGCATCTTGCAGCACAATACCTACTACATTTGCTTCCTACATATTCTCTTATTGTCCATCTCCTTCCTTTTTCTTTCACAACCAATAGCCTTTCTTCAAGTGTCCTTTGTTCCCATAATGCCAGCACTCTAGCTTGTTGTTCCCTTTGGATTTGGAGCTACTTCTTCTTGACTTGTCGCGATGTCCTTGGCTCTTTCCTCTCTCCCTTTGTCTTCCCCTATTCTCAAGAGTCAAAGTGTTATCTAATTTTTCACATGTGCCTTTTTATCACATTTTCTTACTAAGGAGAGCACCAAAAACATCATCAAACTTTAAAATGTTGGACCCAAGAATAGAGTTTCTCGTAGCCATGACCAAGCCATCCAAACTTTTTGGCAAAATGAGCACAAAATCAAGAGAGCTCAAACCTCATAATCAAAGTTTACTCCTACAGACCTTAGTTGGGTTGTATTCATATTGAACTGATTTGAATGATTAGCTATAGACCCACCTTTTGACATCTTTAGATTGAATAAATCTTTCATAAGAAATACCTTGTTAGAAGCTGATGGTTTTTGGTACAATGTATCCAACGTGCTCATCTTGCAACATAGTACCTGCTACATTTGTTTTTTGTGTATTCTTGTTTTCCATCTCCTTCCTTTTTATTTTGCAACTGATAGTATTCCTTCTAGTGTCCTCTCTTCCCGCACTGCCAGCACTCCGAGTTCCCTTTAGATTTGGATGTGCTTCTTCTTGACTTGTCGCAATGTCCTAGGCTCTTTCCTCTCTCCCTTTGTCTTTCCCTATTCTCAAGATTCAAAGCATTACTTGATGTTTCACCTATTCTTTTCTATTGCATTTCCTTGCTAAGGAGAACACCACCAACATCATCAAACTTTAAAGTGTCTGACCCAGAGACACGGTTACTCACAACCATGACCAAGCCATCCCAATTTTCTGGCAATGAGCGCAAAATCAAGAGAGCTCAAATCTCATCATCAAAGTTTACTCCTACAAACCTTAGTTGGCATGTATTCATATTGAACTGATCCAAATGATCAGTTACATATCCACCTTCTTGCATCTTTAGATTGAATAAATGCTTCATAAGAAATACCTTGCTAGAAGTTGATGGTTTTTGGTATAATGTATCCAATGTGCTCATGAAGTCCTTTTTTGTCTAAGGGTTGTCTTTTGATGAAGGACGTTGAAAGCCACTGATGCTACCAAAAACAATCAAATCATTCTTAGTGCCTTTCCATCAAGAACCTCTCAGTTTTTGACTGACATTCTTGCAGACTTCTTTCTAATGGCAAGAAAAGATCCTTCTAGGATAGATAATCATCAATGTGCATCTTCCAAGGCACTTAGTTCTAGCCATTGAGTTTCTTAATTTTGAACTTGCCTTCTTCCTTCATTGCTTCCACTTGAACTTGGAACCTTGTTCCAAATGTGTTAAATGGGCATTGCTCCAATGAACGCTCTTATACCAGTTAGTTAGGAGCAACACGATAACAGATTAACAATGCGAGAAGTGAAATGAATAAAATACAAGATACATAAAGCACATAGAATGAAAGAGAAAGAGAGACACTGATATAAGTGGTTCACCCAGTGTGGGCTACGTCCACCAGAAACAACCAGTCCTACGTTTTTCTTATCTAGCAAGTGAGAAGATACAACATACAAGCAGTATATCCATTGCTCTTATGCTATGTGAGCCACATGCCTTTATACAAAATTTGATTACATAATTCATGCACCAATTTTCATGGATTTTTGGCTTCGAGGACACTACCCCTGAACCCCCACCAAGGGGGAGCCTAGCCATTGTCGGCCCCCCTTGAAACCTGTCGATAATAGTAGTAGGGGGGCATTGCCCCCCCCCCACACACCCCCATCGTAGAGTGGGTATAAACATGCCTGGGTCCAAACCACTGCCCAAAAAAGCCTCTAAAAAAAAAATCAGGTTCCACATACAACAATCTTCCACTTGGACACTGGTCATAGCAACTCCACTGTTACTACACTCACTCAAATTCTTTGGATTTGGCTCTCTCTCATATTGTTCCTTATCCTTGAATTCCAATTGAATTTGAGCAAGAGCTCAACTTCTCCTTGGTTACCACCTTAATCAACATGTCTACTAGATTTTGGTTAGGGTGTGTGTTTCCTAGATTCAACTATCCATCCACCAAAATAGATCAGATGAAATGATATTTGAGCTATATATGTCTAGTTCCTGGATGGAAGGCTGAATTCTTTGCAAGGTAAATATCGCTCTGGCTATCACTATACAAGCTGCAATTTTCTTGCTTCTTCCCAAGTTTCTCCATAAACCTTTGCAACCAAATCATCTCTTTACTAGCCTCAGTAACATATGCTGCTTTTGTTGTAGAAAGTGCAACAAACTTCTGCAACTTTGAAACCAAGCTTACTACTATTCCACAGATAGTGAAAACATGCCCAGTGGTGCTTTTTCGTCCATATTTACCATTTGCCATATTTGAATCAACATATCCTTGTGGAGAAATGTTTGAAGCTTTAAAACATAATGCATGAGCAATCGTACCTCACAAATATCTAAGAATCCACCTTATAGCCATCCAATGTTCTTTACCTAGATTGGTCATAAATTTGCTCCCTCCCACTCCATGTGCAATATCTAGCCTTGTGTATACCATTGCATACATCAAGTTACCAATTATTGCTGATGGATATGAAGCCCTTAATGAGCCCTTCACATATAGTCAATCTCCTCCTGTGTCATGAGCCAAAGATGTAGAAATAGGTTGCGCATCTTGCATTTCAAACCTTTTCAATAACTTTTCAATGTAGTCACTCTAAGACAATGTCAATTTGTGATTTTTTATGTCTCTTGTTATTCTCATGCCAAAGATTTGCTTTGCAACACCCGAATCCTTCATTGTAAATGTATTTTCTAACTTCCTCTTGCACATTTATATCTTGCATGTTATAGCTTGCAATAAGCATGTCATCAACCTACAATAACGAGATCATGTATTTGCCATTTTTTAGTTTTAGAGAATAAACAAAATGGTATGAATGACATCTACTATAACCTTGTTCTGCCATAAACTTGTCAAACTTCAAATACCACTGCCTTGAATATTGCTTCAAGCCACATAGTTTTTTCTTCAACCTACATGCCTATTCCTCATTTCCTTTGACATCATATCCTTGTGGCTTGTTGTTGAGGATGACCTCTCCACCCATGTGGACCTCAACCAAGGAGGGTTAGTAGACCTCTAGTAAAGGGGGGTTACAATAGTAAGTAGTGGATAATTTTATAACTGTAGGGAAATTTATAACTGTCCCTAACAACCAGTAGTAGGGGCCTTATCCACCACATCATTTTTGGAACTATGTATGTTTCTGACTCTTACCCAACTGAAGTCATGCTATTATAAGCTGATCATCATCTCTTGCATCAGGGTTGTTGTTGGTATCTACTAAAATACAAACTATTTGCAATATTTCTACTCTACATAGTTGTCTTGGTTCTTTATATGTTTTGTACTACCTTTTTCTTTTTCTGACATTAGTCAGATTTAAGTTCGACCCTAGAATTCCCATTGCCAAGAGTGGATATGTGTAGGTGTTTTTCAGTCTTTTGGAGACACCACAAATACTATTGGTGATCTTGGAGGCACCTTTAACACTTGTGCATATAAATCTCTTCTGCCAAATCCCCTTGAAGAAAAGTTGTGCATATAAATCTCTTCTGCCAAATCCCCTTGAAGAAAAGATGCAAATCTTCTATAGGCATAAGACTCAAAATAGTTTTGATTGTAGTTGTTTTATGAATGATTAGCCAAAGGCATAGAAATAGTTTTTTCATTCTGCATTTCAAACCTTTGCAATGCCTTTTTAATGTACTCACTCTAAGATGTCAATTTGTGATTTTTCATATCACTTGTTATTCGTGTGCCAAGGATTTGCTTTGTAGCACCCAAATCCTTCATTGCAAATGCATTTACAACCTTTCTCTTGAGCACATTTATATCCTACATGTTAGAGCCTACAATTTAAAGCATGTCATCAACATACAATAACAAGATCACGTATCTGCCATTGTCTAATTTCTAAGAATAAACATAATGGTTTGAATGACATCTACTATAATCTTGTTCTACCATAAACCTGTCAAACTTCAAATACCACTGCCTTGGAGCTTGCTTTAAGTCATAGTCTTTTCTTCAACCTGCATACCAATTCCTCTTTTCCTTTGACCTCATATCCTTGTGGTTGCTGGATATAAATCTCTTCCTCTAAATCCCCACGAAGAAAAGATGTCTTCACATCTAATTGTTCAAGATGCAAGTCTTCTATGGCACCAAGACTCAAAATAGTTCTGATTGAAGTCATTTTAAGAATAAGAGAGAATATTTCATGAAAGTCTATACCTTTCTTTTGTGCAAACACCTTTACAACAAGCCTTGCCTTGTACCCCCTTTTCTCTCCAACTTCTTCATTCACCATGTATTTTGCAGTGCTATTTTTCCCATAGGCAAGCAAACCAAATCCCAAGTCTAGTTGTAGCAAAGAGTCCATTTCCTATTTCATGCCTTGCTCCCTTTTGTATTCTACCTTCATTGCTTCTTTGGTCCACCAAAATCAGCCAACAGAACCTAATTGAAAGAAGAAGAGAATCGCTCAAGTGGTCTACTTATCCTTGTAGGCCTTCTAAGTGCACCTATAAGAATTTAAGGTTTGCTGCTACTGTTATTGCTACGTATTCTCATTTTTTGCAACCTTTGGAATATCATCTACTGTTACTTTATCAAGAGTTGTGAATTTTGTGTCTGCAATTTCTTTTTTCCTTTTCTGCAAACAAGTGATATTTATACATAATAGTCTCATTGAATACAACATCTTTGCTCCTAATGATTTTGTTACTTTCATAATCCCACAGATAAACAACCAAAATCACTACCTCCATATCCAATAAAAACATACTTCTTGGATTTTGCCTCAAGCTTTGCTCTCAATTCCTTATCAACATGGATAAATGCTTCACATGACAAAAACATTCTAAAAAGAATAGTTGACCTTTTCACCTGTCCATGTCTCTTCTGAAATGCCACCATCCAAGGAACTTGTAGGCAATTTGTTTATGAAGTAAACAATTGTATTCACTACTTGAGCCTAAAGCTGAAAGGGAAACCCTACGTGTAGTCTCATGCTTCTTGTATGATCCATAGTTTTTTATTCATCCTCTCTGACATAGGATTTTCTTGTGGTCTTCTTGGAGTTTTCTTCTTGCTAAGAATTCAATTATATAAACAATAACTATCAATTTTTTTCCTATAGCCTCCATTATTACCAAGCCATCCCAGCTTTCTAGGAATGAGCACAAAATCAAGAGAGCTCAAACCTCATCATCAAAGGTTACTCCTATAGAACTAGTTGGCTCGTATTCATATTGAAGTGAGTCAAATGCTCAGCTACTACAAACCTACCTTCCAACATCTTCAGATTGAATAAATGCTTCATAAGAAATACCTTGTTAGAAGCTCATGGTTTTTTTTACAATGTATCCAATGTGCTCATCAAGCCCCCAACGCTGATAGACACAGTTGTATCATTCCTAATGCCTTTTTGTCTTAAGAACCTCCTAGTTTTTGACTCACGTACTCGTAGGATTCTTAGCGATCTTGCCTAGTAGCAAGAAAGGTCTTCTTGTATTGCAGATAATCCTCAATCTACATCTTCTAATATTGCTAGTAGTTCTTGCCATTAAAATTGTTGATTTTAAACTTGCCTTGTTCTATCATTACATCCACTGGAACCTTGTTCCAAATGAGTCAAATTGGCATTGCTCAAACAAACGCTCTGATACTTGTTGTTAGGAGCAATGTGATAATGGAGCAACAATACGAGATATAGAAAGCACACAGAATGAAAGAGAAAGAGAGACACCGATATATGTGGTTCACCTAGTGTGAGCTACGTCCATGGATAAATAGCCAGTCCTGCGTTTTTCTTATCTAGTAAGTGAGAAGATCTAGATACAAGCAGTATATCCACTACTCTCATGCTATGTGAACCAGAGGCCTTTTGATAGTATTTGATCACACAATTAATGCACCAATTGTCATGTATTTTTGGCTTTGGGGGAACTTCTCCCAAACCCCCACTAAGGGGGACCTAAATAGATGTCATCGGCCTCCCTTGGACCCCCCCCCCCGATAGTAGTGGGGGGGGGGCATTTGCCCCCCTACACTCCTCTTCATAGAGTGGGTATAAACATGCGTGCATCCAAAGCACGACCAATAACAACCTCTGAAAAAAGAAGATCAGGCTCCATATACAACACATGTATTAAGTTTCAAC